>NC_084556.2:21235000-21290000 GCF_033978685.3 Nerophis lumbriciformis
AATATGGGTGTGTGTGTGTGCATATATATATATATATATATATATATATATATATATATATATATATATATATATATAATGCATTGTATATAGGTGTTTAACTCTGTGAAATTGATTTTTGATTGCTTGTGTATTAAATTTATCCCACCAAAATGTTATTCAAGAAATAAAGACAGTGTTTTTTCCTTTTGTCAAGGTTGAAATAATGTAATCTTATTTTACACAAAAATACAACCTTTTTTGTTTCCATTTTATCGTGACCTCTCTTTATGGCCATTCCAAAGCACACTTGTGCAATAATCATGCTGCCTATTCAGAATTTTGATATGCCTCACCTGTAAGGTGGATGATTATCTCTGCAAGAGTACGTACAGTATTTAGACACATTTGTCAATGCACTGTCGGTATTTGTGTTGACTGAATGTAGTAACTCAAATATTAAACCAGTTTATAACATGTAAAAAATACTTTACTCCACAATGTAGTTAAAGGTCACAAGCTAAGCGTCTTGGGTTTACAATAAAGCTTGTCTTCTTAGCTAAATGTAGGGAGTGTTTCCCAAAAACTCTGAGTATAGTCAGTATCTGGAACTGATTCTCCTTTTCTCGCTTCATTATTTCATGGGAAGGGACATTTGAGGTCACATTGTATAACAGAGACCGTCAGAGACACCATAAAGGAAGTAAGTGGTCCATTGTGTGGGCGAAGTATGTTGATTATACTCTCGCCAGCGTTTTATACTATTAAACTTGAGTTTGGCTTGACACTAATGTAAGTCCAGCACAAGTAAGAGAAGCTACACCTAATCTTTATTAGTAACAAACCATCAGTATGTTTTCCTGTGTGTGTAAGTGTGTGTGTGTGTGTGTGTGGGGGCGAGAGAGACATTGCAACGTCTGCTTAAACTGCCCTCAAACCACAGCCTCAAAACAGAGAAGGTCACAAGCCACTTCAGGAAATAGGCGACTTCTGCTAAGCCGCCTTGAATCTTAGCTTGAGTTTGTTCATGAAAATGCCTGCATCCAAGTAAGTCTCGTGTATGTACACCAATGCCACCTAATAAGATCTAATATAGTTTAAAACATTAAACAGTTTAAAACGTTAAAGTCAACCTCTGATTGACTTTAACGTTTCTAAACATATCTGCATAGAGGACGTTAACCACTGCATAATAAAACGAATTAAAAACAAAAATGAAGCAAAATGTCTCAACCCTCTGGAAGACAAGGTGTTTGTAGAATAGTGACTAGGTACGTTATGGACACTAGTAAAATTAATAAATTGCATTGTGTGTTTTTCAGCTAGGTCTTGGTCAATACTCGGGCTGCAACAATTATTCTATAAAAAAATAAATATTTGATTTATATCATGTTGCTTTGAATAATCGTAACTAATAAAAATGTATCCAATCCGGACTGTTTGGAGTGCCCGGAACTTTAAATATGCGGACATAGTTTCTGCACGGCCATTGCAATAGAGCGCACATAAGAGCGTGGTTTGTGGGGTTCGTGATCTTTGCAGGTATTAACAGCGGAGAGAAGTTATGTAGTTCTTTATTACTGCACACATGATCAAATTGCAATTCCAAATGTTGATGTGCATTTATTTGGGGAAAAAAGAATGAAGGTTATAGCAAGCAGAAAAATTGTTCAAACAATGCTTTCCTAAAATACGCATTGAGGCTATAAAGTGTTTACTCGAACACACTAATCTATAGATGACTCGATTATTTAAATAATCGAAAGATTCAGTCCTAGTCAGAACCCAGCTTAAACTCTGTCTTTACTTTGTATAGACAGTTTAGAAAAATGACAGGAAACATGAGCTTCTTTGGTTACTTTTATGCTAGTCATTAGCCATTGCGCTTTAGCTGCAGGCTATATATAGTAAATTAGCATCTGCTTGGTAAAATGTATTGGTGTATGTAATTTAATTTGTCATATTGTACTGGGCAGCCAAACACTTTCCTGTGATACAATTTGCTCTATTTCCAATGCACTTTTAAACAAAAAGAATCTAGAATGTTTGGCAACCGGACCCCTCCTGCTACGTTTTCTTATTCTCTGGCAGACCATGTCTGTATGAGGTGTGTTAAGAAGCATATTTATGATGCCATCTAATGTATGGAGGGGTAACAACAAGTTTCATTCACAGATAGTCGCATTATAATATGTTGATGAGCGAGGGCAAACAGGTAGCACCAAATGTATTTGTGGCATCGGTCCAAATTAATGGGAAACACTGCAATCAGACTTAACGTCTTTGCCAACAGAGCCTTTACGAGTTTTGTTTTCCTGAAAATGTTTTTGATCAAACCTCAAATGTTGGCACTTTATGACCATTCAACTTAGTTTTGTGATTATTTTATTTAGCTGAATTAGATTTAGTATGTATTAAAACAAATGTGACACATTCAGTTCTACACCCATGTAACCAAAATAACTCAATCCAAAACAGATATTTTGATCATTATAGTATATGCTCACATTATATTGTGCAGGTGTACCTAATGTTGTGTTTGGTGAAGGTCTACTATACTTGCTATAGTTTCACGAACCAACTCCCTCTGAAGATATTAAAAATTAGAAATTTGACAGGAAAACCTCCATTGTCATTGATCTGTTTCTTCCATTTTGTTTTTATTTCATTCATTAAAAGGTCAAACAAAAAAAACTATTAACATAATATTAAAATTAATAATAAAATATTAAAAAGGAGTAGTATAAGCTTATACCTGCCCCCTATTCACACAGTTGCAACATTTGTTGTTCAACTTAGAATATTAGGCAATATTTCTTTTTCATAAAATCAAACAAAATAAACAAACTTGAAAACAATAATTTACTCTAAATCATATTTTTTCATCATCATTATTTTAACATTTTTTTAAACCGAAAGATACTGACATTGTGTTGTTTCACTATCAAGTTTGTTCTATACACTAACACCTCTGATTCAAATGTGTCTTTCCATTGTCACTATTCTAAATCTCAATGTATTAAAGATCTCAATTTATTTTAAATCATGAAAACTTTCACTTTTATTAAAGCTGTTTAAATATTGTTTGGTAGAATGTTTGTATGTACTTTGTAAATTATTTTAAAGATATTATAGTGTACCAATTCATTAAATTTTAGTTAGTTCCTTAGATGTAAAAAAGGAAGTAATCCATTTGTATTGTTATGTATGTATATATGACTTTCAGTGATTAAAATTTAAGGTGAGCAAATGAACATTTGTCTTTTGTTACAATTACAGTCATGTTTGCAGGGTGATAAAGTCTAAATGGGATCAGTTTGCAAACTTTCTCCCGGAAATGGGACATGATAGGCGTGAGCGAACAACCAACTGTCCTTGCAGCTGCTATCTGATTACACTGGTTAATTCCTGAATGACTCGGCAGAAATTCCTCTCAATTAAACAGAAGGGATGATTCTTGTTTATATGCGTGTGTCTGTGCATGAAGGCGTATCTGTATTTTACACTCCCCCTCCAGCACAATAAACCCCTTGTTCCCTACAGCTAAACCACATTACGGATCTATCTTTCTATTATACAGAACCTGATGACAAATATGAAAACTAAAGCTTTTTTAATAGTTTTTTTAGGATTATTTTACAGTATGGGAAATGGTTAAAGCTGACATGTGACATCTATTTTGCTCAGAATGTTTTATTCAACCTAATAGATTATACCTATATTACAGAAGTAGTGTGTGTGTGTGTGTGTGTGTGTGTGTGTGTGTGTGTGTATACATACAAGTTTACATACACTGTGTGTGTGTGTGTGTGTATACATACAAGTTTACATACACTTGTGAAGGACAGTAGTGTGTGTGTGTGTGTATATATATATATATATATATATATATATATATATATATATATATATATATATATATATATATATATATATATATATATATATATATATATATATATACACATACATACAAGTTTACATACACTTGTGAAGGACATAATGTCATGGCTGTCTTGAGCTTCCAATCTTATTTTTTTTGTGATAGAGTGATTGGAGCACATACTTGTTTGTCACAAAAAACATTCATGAAGTTTGGTTCTTTTATGAATTTATTAAGGGTCTACTGAAAATGTGACCAAATCTGCTGGGTCAAAAATATACATACAGCAACATACATAATCAATTTTGGTGATGTAGAAAAGTTACAATCAAATCAAATTAGCTTCATGGCATGGCTTCTTAACTTCATGTGAGTGATTATGATTGACGACACCTGTTGACTTCTTTGAGCCATTTAAATAGGACTCAAGTGATGCAGTCATTAGACTCGGTTACAAACGCGACAATGGGAAAGTCAAAGGAACTCAGCACAGATCTGAAAAAACGAATCATTCACTTGAACAAGTCAGGAAAGTCACTAAGAACCATTTCAAAGCATAGAATGGCTTTCCCAAAGTCCTGACTTAAACCCCGTTGAGAACATGTGGACAATGCTGAAGAAACAAGTCCATGTCAGAAAACCAACAAATGTAGATTAACTGCACCAATTTTGTCAAGAGGAGTGGTCAAAAATTCAACCAGAAGCTTGTGGATGGCTACCAAAAGCGCCTTATTGAAGTGAAACTTGCCAAGGGACATGGCAAGTTTGATGTAAACTTTTGACCCAGCAGATTTGGTCACATTTTCAGTAGACCCATAATAAATTCATAAAATAACCAAATTTCATGAATGTTTTTTGTGACAAACAAGTATGTGCTTCAATCACTCTAACAAAAAAATAAGAGTTGTAGAAATTATTGGAAACTCAAGACAGCCATGACATTATGTTCTTTACAAGTGTATGTAAACTTTTGACCACGACTGTACATACTCTATATCCATATACACACACACACACATATATATATATACACACACACGTGCGTATGGGTGTGTGTGTGTATATATATATATATATATATATATATATATATATATATATATATATATATATATATTAGGACTGTGAATCTTTGGGTGTCCCACGATTCAATTCAATATCGATTCTTGGGGTCACGGTTCGATTCAAAATCGATTTTTTTTTTTCAATTCAACACGATTCTTGATTCAAAAATGATTTTTTCCGATTCAAAACGATTCTATATTCATTCAATACATAGGATTTCAGCAGGATCCACCCCAGTCTGCTGACATGCAAGCAGAGCAGTAGATTTTTGTAAAAAGCTATTATAATTGTAAAGGACAATGTTTTATCAACTGATTGCAATGTAAATTTGTTTTAACTATTAAATGAACCAAAAATATGACTTATTTTATTTTTGTGAAAATATTGGACACAGTGTGTTGTCAAGCTTATGAGATGCGATGCAAGTGTAAGCCACTGTGACAATATTGTTCTTTTTTTTTTTTTTTTTATAAATGTCTAATGATAATGTCAATGAGGGATTTTTAATCACTGCTATGTTGAAATTGTAACTAATATTGATACTGTTGTTGATAATATTCATTTTTGTTTCACTACTTTTGGTTTGTTCTGTGTCGTGTTTGTGTCTCCTCTCAATTGCTCTGCTTATTGCAGTTCTGAGTGTTGCTGGGTCGGGTTTGGTTTTGGATTGCATTGTTATGGTATTGTTGTGTATTGTTTTGGATTGATTAATTAAAAAAAATAAAAATAAATAAAAAATAAAATAAAATGTTTAAAAAATAAAAAAAAATCGATGTTTTAAAAATGAGAATCGATTCTGAATCGCACAACGTGAGAATCGCGATTCGAATTTGAATCGATTTTTCCCCACACCCCTAGTTAACGCGATAACACGTTAACTATAAGTTCCTTTAACGGCGATAATTTTTTACGCGCGATTAACGTTTATGACACTCGGCCCGTTCCGTAATTTTGGGGGAAATGTAATGGCGTCCAGTTACTGTTGAGCCACAGGCTTGAAAATAGCTAGCAGAACTGCCCAAAGAAAGAGGGACCTGATGGAAATCTCAGCTCCAAAACCATGGTAAGTCGTTCTCCGGACATGACAAGACAATTTTACCTTTAATCGCCGTGAGACGACATCATTGGGGCAAACGCTGAGCACGTACGATAATGCTGTGATATTTCTAACTAAATAAATGTTTTCTGGTAGATTGAAATTAAGTGTATTGTAATGGCAGCGGCGATATGAAGAAGGAAAACTCTTTGAACAAACTCGCCTTCTTCTTCGCTACCACTGAGACTCTGTTTAATATTGCAGGCATGCCTGCCATTGCCCTCTGCAGCCCACATCGGGTAATTACATTTCACTACACAATATTACCATCGCTATGGTATATTCGTATATAACCTGTTCTGACAGATAGTCCACAATTGCAGAATGTTTAACAAGCCAATTATTAGATTTTATTAATAGTAGATAGAGATGGTTAAACATTGTCATGCAGAGATATGAATGCCATTAACTTGCACTACTGTGCAGAAGTTTGAGACAATAATAACAAAAGCAGACTATATCCACTCATCACCCTACAGAAGAAAGCAATAAGGGCCATTCATAAGGCAGGATATAGGGATCACACAAATACATTTTTCTTACATTCATAACTATTGAAATTCAAAGATCTTGTGGAACTACAAACAGTACAACTTACATATAAAGCAAAACAAGTGTAAAGTGGGTAAAAGATTATTGATAATATATTTTAAGACCAGTACATTTTTCATTGTATATAATGATAAGAAAGCTGGTTATTTGATTTATAAAAATAAGAGGTGGGAGTAAATAGGTTCACTTCTTCCACTCCTTTTTGGATATGAACAAACCTAACCATTATGTATTGTTTTCATTTTGTATGTTTTTTCATTGTGAAATATTTGTTTTTATTTCTGCACCTTACTGTAATGTTATCAAGATTATTTCCTTTTTTTTTCTACCATAATTTTTTATTTTTTTTATTTTTAACATGTCTAGAATAAACTAATACTACTAACTTGTACAACATGGAAAGTACAGAATATCAAAAATATTTAATCATGTAGAAGATATATCACCCAACATCTTTGACAATCAAAGCATGATTGTAACAATCCACATTTTGTGTTATTAATGCATGAAACTGCTATGTCAACATGGACTCCTCTCCTCTAAATGCAAGTGCTCCTAAGCAGGAAAACAAATTCTGTATTTGTACAAAATAGAAAATTTGGCAAGACACCAACACACTGCAAGTATTTTTTTTATTCTCTTTAAAACGTGTTTATATCTTATCATGCTTTGGCTTTTGGTTGGCAAGTATGCATTTATAGCTCTTTAAGAGCCAGTGCTCTCCTTCGTTCCTCTCAAAGAGCTGTTTAGAAAACCCCATACCGCCATAGTTTGATCCCAAACACACAAAAACAGTTACCAATTGGTAAGAAAAGTTGGTTTTGCATAATGTGTCCCTTTTAATAACTGGTTACAGTCTGTTGTAGCATGATTTTATCTACACTTGTGTATAGTTCCTATACTGTATCTATCAGTACACTTGCAACGGTAGCGCTAAAAACTACACAAAGTGGGCGGGAAGAAGACGCAGTCAAAGTGGAGGCACGTAAATAAGACGCATCCTGAAGAGGCGGTCAGAAAGCGATCTGTAAAACATAATCCATGCTAAATTTTGACCAAAAAAAACACCATTACATGTAAATAAGTAAACCACAAGGAAGTGTTTTAAATGTAGAAAAATAAATCATGATGACCTCTTTAAATAATGTATTGGATTAAAAACATCAAACAAATATTGATAATAGTAATGTAGCTTTTATTATTTATCCCGTAATGTATTTGTTTATCTTCTCAATTGATTGTACACATATATCCTAAGTGATACTGTAAAGCTGGGATCGGGTTGCTTTATTTACTTGTATTAAATTCCTTAACGATACAATTTTCAAAAATACATTTTTTTTAGGCTAACACTGTGCGTATAAGTCGTATGTTTTGTTATAATTTATATATCAAATAATACAATACAATTGTGTCGAATCGAGACTCGATTCTGAATCTAATTGTCACCCCAAGAATTAGAATTGAATTGCCCATAGATTTCCAACTCTATTGTCGACTATGCTGATAATCTAACAAATCAGATTCGACCATGGAAATCCGAGCTATTGGCGGCCTTGGTTTTAAATTCAAAATGCGTAAAAACATATTGTAGTTCTGCGTAGAGGAAAACACTTGAGTCAATAGATTATGGACCTGTTATTACATAAGCCCTATATTTCATTCACACAGTGCCTTCTTGTTTCTTGGCAACCACCCTCTCTCAGAGATGAACGGGTAAAAAAAATTAAACAGGTTTAAAGAGTGTAGCCAGGACTCGCTGAGTGTGGCAACTTGCATAGGCGCCGATCCCGTGGGTGCTCAGGGCCTACAATGCCGAGCACCCACGAGGGATTAATGGCAACTTTCAATCTTTAAAATAACCTAATAAATAACCACATCTGCGGTCCACTCCAAGGTTTCTCATTGTAGCCCATTGGGTTGAGTTTTTCCTTGCCCTGATGTGGGATCTGAGCTGAGGATGTCGTTGTCGCTTGTGCAGCCCTTTGAGACACTCCTGATTTAGGGCTATATAAATAAACTTTGATTGACTGCGTGGGTTCCCTCCGGGTACTTCCTCCCACCTCCAAAAACATGCACCTGGGGATAGGTTAATTGGCAACACTAAATTGGCCCGAGTGTGTGAATGTGAGTGTGAATGTTGTCTGTCTATCTTTGTTGGCCCTGCAATGAGGTGGCGACTTGTCCAGGGTGTACCCCGCCTTCCGCCCGAATGCAGCTGAGATAGGCTCCAGCACCCCCCGCGACCCCAAAATTGGATGGATGATTGGTTGATTTATTGATTGGCGAGTTTGGTCCGTTTTACAAAATAATAAAGCCACAAATCATATGGGATATTAACTTCGCTGAACGTCTATATATATTTTTTTTAAATACACACACACCGAGCACCCACTGGCAGAAATGTAGATCGACGACTATGGTGGCAAGTGTAACATCTGAGTCACATATCGCAAAGATACTAGTTAGGTGCCATTACTCGACTATATTCATGTGAAAGTGAGGCGGTGTACTCACGCTCTGGTCTTGGGGAAGCCCATGGACAGCAGTACGTCCAGAGTGGACCCATGTTTGACGGTGCCTACCCGATTCTGGCGCTGCCTCCGCGGGGTCACTTTGGCGTATAGTTCCTCTTTAGCAGCCATGACTCACCGCTCCATCTGCACGGACGCTCCGTTGACGTATTTTCATTTACTCAACAAAAAAAGACAAGCAAGGTTATATGTTACCAAAAAAAATAGTCTCAGGAGGGTCGATTTAGGTGCGCCAAACACTTTGGTTGGTTTTCATCCAGCACGTCCGGACCACCACATAGCGGGTCAGCCATGGCAAGTCAGCTCTGCTCTTCCGGCCGGCGGCCGTGAGCGTAAGCCACGGTCCCCGAACATGTTAGCTTGGAGCTCGCCTCTCGCATCCGGTCCACGCTGCAAGAAATCAGATGGAACTCAACGCCAGCTTCCTTCCTCCTCCTTCCTTCGCGGGATTATATATGGATGGTTTCTGGCTGGTCTGCCGAGGAGAGCGGAATCGGCAAACCATCAAGTCAAAGTGGCAGCGGATTGGTGATAAACGAACCAGACACCCAATAAATTGGCCAGTGAAAAGGACAGCGACGTGATAAAGAACTACCGCGACATTAATCAGATGTGTTCGAGGCGGTGTGATGAAAAGTGTCAGGCTGGGGGTGGATGGTGGAAAGAGTGCTTCACACTTCCTGTCTGGGGGAGAAAAAAAGAGGGCATTGATGCGCATGCGCTGTGGACAGCCAATGAAAAAAGAGCACCGTCAACTGTTGCTATGGTAGAGACAGGCTAACTTCTCGAGGTCTAACTTCTGTCATCAATGGATTTAGCTGCTAAATCCATCGATCCATCCACAAAGTTTACTATATGACAGGGGTGTCAAACGTAAGGCCCGCGGGCCGGATCAGGCCCGTGAACAGGTTTTATCCGGTTCGCGGGATGAGTTTGCTAAGTATAAAAATGAGCCAACATTTTTGAATGAAAGAAACTGCTATTGTAAATGTGTCCACTAGCTGTCGCAATAGCAATTCTTTGTAGAATATGCTACATATGTAAAAAAACAAAAAACAAAAAAACACATGTTCGCGCACCAGTCAAGGAAAATGATCAAACTACATAAATAACATCCTGTAATTTGATTTTGATATAATTTTTTTATCTTGATAGATTGAAAATTAACACCAATGCGTTGACAGATGACCATTATCACATAATTTATTCAGAAAATATAAATAACGACAAATAAAGATAGAATACTATTAGCCGCAACATGTAGATGTAAAAAAACAAAACAACAACATTATGATTTGTACAATTTCAGAATGTGCTTGTTCTATTTTTAAACAAAGAAGACAATCTGAAGTTGTCTTTATTTTTAAGTTATCGTGCCAGTCCGGCCCACTTGGGGGTAGATTTTCTCAATGTTGCCCCCGATCTAAAATGAGTTTGACACCCCTGATTTAGCCCCTCTAACATATTGAAATTATAATTTGTGGATTTTTTTGAAGCAGTGTATCACCACTTCTACTGCATATTAACGATTGTTCGATTGTGACAAAACTGTTAATTGTTGATGTACAACGGGTCACTAGACCAGCTCAGTGGCCTTGTGGTTAGACTCTAACCGTTAGAGCGTCCGCCCTGAGACTGGGAGGTTGGGAGTTCAAACAGAGTCATACCAAAGACTACAAAAATGGGACCCATTGCCTCCCTGCTTGGCACTCAGCATCAAGGGTTGGAATTGGGGGTTAAATCACCAAATGATTCCCGAGCGTGGCGCACGCTGCTGCTCACTGCTCCCCTCATGGGGATGGGTCAAATGCAGGACGAATTTCCATTACACCTAGTGTGTGTGTGACAATCATTGGAACTTTAACTTAGCGAGAAAATAATTTAACATCAGTATCTACTCCGCAATATAAAACATCCATCCATCCATCCATTTTCTACCGCTTGTCCCTTTTGGGGTCGCGAGGGGTGCTGGAGCCTATCTCAGCTGCATTCGGGCGGAAGGCGGGGTACACCCTGGACAAGTCACCATCTCATCACAGGGCCAACACAGATAGACAGACAACATTCACACTCACATTCACACACTAGGGCCAATTTAGTGTTGCCAATCAACCTATCCCCAGGTGCATGAATTTGGAGGTGGGAGGAAGCCGGAGTAACCGGAGGGAACCCACGCAGTCACGGGGAAAACATGCAAACTCCACACAGAAAGATCCCGAGCCCGGGATTGAACTCAGGACTACTCAGGACCTTCGTATTGTGAGGCACATGCACTAACCCCTGTTCCACCGTGCTGCCCCAATAAAAAACAAATCCATGAAAATCAACTTAACCAAAAAAAAATGTAAATCACATCACAAAACATTATCACCTAAATCGTGTATAAACAGATTAATTGCGCAATACAAACGTCAGTGCAATGAGTGAGGGGACTGACTGAGTGTGCTCACTGGAAAATATAACCTGACTGAAATTCAGATAATATAAATTTTGAGCAAATAACTGATACGCATTCAAGTAAGACATTTAAAGTCTACTGTGACATTCTGACAATAAAATTCCATGTGTGTCGAAATATTGGGGTCATTTTTTAAACTTAATTACCATTTTGCTCGGAAGTAATTTACTGTAGTTTATCAAAATGCAAACGTGTTATTACTCTGATTGAAAAAAATATAATTTTACTACATTCATTCGTATAGATGCCGAACAAAATGTTTTATACAAATGTTGCTAACCATTGTGGAGACACCAGCAGAGTAATTTTTTAACACATTTTTATTAACAATATACAAATGTTACATATATCAGGTTGATTCATCAGTTTCAAACTCTCAGCAACATACAGTATTTAAAAAACAACATTAAGGGCTACCAAATAAATATAGTACTTTATTTGATGTTGAATAAATGCATGATATAAACCAATGTCTATCTGTGTTGACTCTGTAAAAAACACGATTGTTGAAAGATTAACTACAAAAAGTATTTAAAAAAAAAAAATCAAAAAAATAAGTTGAGGTAAAACATCCAAAACATGACCATACAAAAATGTTAGGATTTTGTTAGGATGTGTTTAAACCACAGCATTAATTCACACTTTCCTGTGATGTAATTGTATTAACAGGCAATAAAATCACTGTGCTGGAAAAACACTGAATCTACCCTGCTTGCATTAGTTTAACCAATGTACTCTAGTTCCCAAACTGCAAACACAAACAAAGAGCAATCGAGAACAACTATATTATACGTTCAGTTCATTCTCCAGTTAATTATACAGTATCGTAATTAGAATGTTAATCTAAAATGCATATGTGTTACAAAGTATGTCAGTCACACCTTCACTTAAAAGGGCTGTTTACAACTTACTCAAAGAAAAAACATTTTTAACCAAAAAATATAACACAAAAACACCACCGGCAAATTAGCTACTTTTAATACTTCAGCAGAAGTTTTTTTCTTTAAAGTGTCTAGATTTTTCACAATGAATTACTATTAATATTGACTAAATTGTGTTTCTCGGCCTGAGGAATTTGTCCGGCACTTAGGCTTGTCACTTTCTCGTCCACACGTACACAAAGGGAGCACACGTCCACACACAAAAGCAGTCCATGAAAAACAGTTAACAATTAGAGGTCTTGTTGTTACCAATAGAATATACATTTGATGATAGCTAAGATGATAGCTAACGTCAGTAGCTAAACTTTGCTAAATCACTATCATTAGCTGACAACACTCAAAGCTAATGTCCGTGTGTGGTTTTTTTGGGGTTATTTTTTTTACATACAGGCGCACTTACATTAGTTGCTAAAAGCCAAAAGATGGCAGGCTATAATGCTTTCAACATTCTCGAAACTTAGCGGTCTCCATATCATCTGTGTAAAGGTTGCAAACAACCCCTTTAAGTTTTTTTTATTATTCCAAGAAAGGCCAAGGAGAATAATTTATACTATCAAAAGCACAAAAAAAGACTATTTACAAAAAAAAAAAACTTCTTGGTACACAGGTTTTCAAAAAGAATGGTACTAACAGCCAGTTTCAAAAGTTTAAAGTTGACATGTTATTAAAATGACTTTTTGCAAGTTTTAATTAAAAACGAAATCAGGAGCATACTCCAAAAATCCAAAGAGTTTTGGTCCGTAGAATCCTCAGACTGCTTAGTAACATTACAGACACTATTTAACTTGGTGTGCAATTATTTTCCTGTAGGTCCTTATTTCTTCTAAAATGAATGTTTAAAACTTGAAAAGCTGATGTAAAGCAGATGAAACAGATTAAATAAATGTATCAACGTACTGCTCTTTGACAACTCATTGTATATACAACATCAAAAAGACAAACAGTTCAAACCAGGCTCTAGCTTGGAGGCTATACCACAAAAGATGACTTCTGCTTGAAATCCCCCTAAGAAACAAACACATCAGAAAGCATTATTTGAATATGAATAACCTGGCCACTATTTTAAAGATGTCACCTGTTAGCAATTAGCAAACATTGAACACACAAATAATGATGAAAGCTTAGAAGCAAAGCAGTGTCATACATACATCATCATCTTCGCCACCATACAGTGAAGGGGGCTGGTAGACCACATTGGGTTTTTGTGTCCTGAAAGACACATTTGAAAGACAAGAGACCATTTCACACATCCAAAAACTAACCGGTTTAGATAATGTGGAAATTGATTATCTGATGCAATCCACTGCATCAGATGGCAAAAAATTGGCAAATTCCTCTTACCTTTCAGTTATTTCTGCAAAGAGAAGAAAGAACATCAAGTTGTTAGTTTAATTACATTACATAATTAATTAATTACATTTTATAAGTCACACAAATTACCCTCTGCCTCTTTAAGTATTATGGTGTAATGTAACATGGACACATTTAACTGTTACAACTCTTGGTTGGGATTATTGCAGCTATAGGGGAGGTGAGCATACTTGCCAACCCTCCCGATTTTCCAGGGAGACTCCCGAATTTCAGTGCCCCTCCCGAAAATCTCCCGGGGCAACCAATCTACCGAACTTCTCCCGATTTCCACCCGGTCAACAATATTGGAGGCGTGCCTTAAAGGCCTACTGAAACCCACTACTACCGACCACGCAGTCTGATAGTTTATATATAAATGATGAAATCTTAACATTGCAACACATGCCAATACGGCCGGGTTAGCTTACTAAAGTGGAATTTTAAATTTCGCGCAAAATATCCTGCTGAAAACGTCTCGGTATGATGACGTCAGCGTGTGACGTCACGGATTGTGGAGGACATTTTGGGACAGCATAGTGGCCAGCTATTAAGTCGTCTGATTTCATCGCAAAATTCCACAGTATTCTGGACATCTGTGTTGGTGAATCTTTTGCAATTTGTTCAATAAACAATGGAGACAGCAAAGAAGAAAGCTGTAGGTGGGAAGCGATGTATTGCGGCCGACTGCAGCAACACAAACACAGCCGGTGTTTCATTGTTTACATTCCCGGAAGATGACAGTCAAGCTTTACCATTGGCCTGTGGAGAACTGGGACAACAGAGACTCTTACCAGGAGGACTTTGAGTTGGATGCGCAGACACGGTACCGTGAGTACGCATGCAGCTGCGGCTTCCAAACATTTGATCGCTTGCCCGTACGTGCGTGCCACTATGTGCATGTCACGTACGTAACTTGTGACGTCACGCTACTCGTCTGCTACTTCCGGTACAGGCAAGGCTTTTTTATCAGCGACCAAAAGTTGCGAACTTTATCGTCGATGTTCTCTACTAAATCCTTTCAGCAAAAATATGGCAATATCGCGAAATGATCAAGTATGACACATAGAATGGACCTGCTATCCCCGTTTGAATAAGAAAATCACATTTCAGTAGGCCTTTAAAGGCACTGCCTTTAACGTCCTCTCTCACCTGTCGTCGCGTCTGCTTTTCCTCCATACAAACAGCGTGCCGGCCCAGTCACATAATATACGCGGCATTCACACACACATAAGTAAATGCAAGCATACTTGATCAATAACCATACAGGCCACACTGAGGGTGGCCGTATAAACAACTTTCACACTGTTACAAATATGCGCCACACTGTGAACCCACACCAAACAAGAATGACAAACACATTTCGGGAGAACATCCGCACCGTAACACAACAGAACAAATACCCAGAATCCCTTGCAGCACTAACTCTTCCGGGACCCTACAATATACACCCCCGCTACCACCAAACCCCCTCCCCCCCATCTCACGAATTTGGAGGTCTCAAGGTTGGCAAGTATGGAAGTGAGTAATGTATCAGAGGCAACTATTACATCCTAGGACAGAATAAGGAAATATATACTCACTGGGCAGATATCCTTTCTTGTGAGCGTACCAAATTCCTACAGCAAGTAGGACGAGCAGCAGTAGAGCCACAATTACCCCAGCAACAATGCCTCCTGTGTTTACGTCACCTAAAAGAATGTGGCAAAACATTTCAGTTCAGTTCAGTTTAATTTGAACATGCATACGATACAACGTAATGCATCACATATTTTCAATTGTTTCATTACAGCACGTCCAAAATGGAGTAGGAAGAAGCAGAGTTTATTTAATCCTCCTGCTTTACATATCATAGGAATTTTATTGATTTACAGTAAAACACAAGCTTATCCATTCAAAAATACAATAGATATTGTGTTTCTGTTATAGGACGTGATATATCTGCACGCAGACTCTACACAAAGTGTGCACGGATGTTGACACTGTTTTGACGTCATGCAGTAGGCCAACTCATTTTCATTGAGGGCCACATCACAGTTATGGCTACTCTCAAAGGGACACTTAAAACAGTAAATACACTTGAAGATGAACATATAATCACCTCATGATTATTACACAATCGCATATGCATTTTTTTAATATATTTTTTACGTACAAATTGAAAACTTGCTTTGAAATCACAATTCAAGGTGACAAGCAGATATAAAAGTATTTTTATTTTTCAAAAACATTTAATACATTATACTGTATAACAACATAATATTTGTTGCATTGTCAGAAAATATTAAAGTTTAAAATGTATGCAATTTCATGCAGTAGATGTTTTTTTTTTTCCTTTCAAAACAGAAAAAATGAAAAGATTAGAAAGATGAAGAAAAACAAAGTACTTTATTCACACAATTCCAGGCTTTCGTGAGCCACATAAAATTTGGACCCCTGGCATTGAGGTTTACACCTGTGTCATACAGAATGTTTAAGTTAGTGTGCGGTTGGAAACTTGTCAATTTTTAAACCCTAATTTTAATGTGTGAAGCTACGAAAAGTGTGACAAATGTGTGGAAGAATAGACAAGCTAGTGAATGTAACAAAAATACTATGTTACAATCCATATTTTTGGGGTCTTAGTTTTAAAAAAAAAACACTTTTCAAAGTGGTGGCACACACATTTAAAGACACACCTCCTGACTTATTTACAAATTGCTATGCCAATCAATTAACTTTAGCCACCACAGAACTATATATACAATCAATACAGCGATACATTTTAATATTTAAGCTTGAACAAAGAAATATACAATAACTCTACACATGGTTGAAAGAGTGCATAGGAATATGCATCCTTTTCTGCGTTGATTTTTTTTTAAATCCAAGTCTGCGGTGAAAGTTAACACATTTTAACACCTGCTGACGCAACTTTTTAGTGCGCAGCAACCTTTATCAATGAGGCCCCTGAACACTGTGGAAAGGTTTGTAGACATTTGGGAAGAAATCCTTAACCCGCCACTGACTTTGCGTAAAACTCAGCACGCTTTTTTTTAAATCAGTCATGTTGCTTTGGGATCGGGCGTGAACAGCTCTTTTTCAAATCCAATCACAAATTCTCAATTGGTTTGAAATTCGGGCTTTGACTTTGCACTATATAATGTTACCTTGTTATCTTTTAATTATTTCTGTGTAGCTTTTTTAGTATGCTTTAGTCGGTGTCTTGCTGGAAAATGTATCTTCTCCCAAGGTTGAAACAGATCATCCTGCAGGATTTGCTGATCTTTTTCGGTTCTTTCTACATTGACAAACACAGCCTGATGCTAAAAAACATCCTCACAGCACAATGTTGCCACATGTTTCATGGTGGAGATGGTGTGTTTGTGGTGATGTGCATGGTATACAAAACCTAATTTCCAGTCTGATGACCAAAAGGCAAATATTTAAATATATCTGAAAAAAAAAACTTAATTTTGGCAAATTCCAGTGAGATTTTATGTAAGCTTTTGTCAACAGTATCCTCTTACTCTCTCATGGGGCTTTGACTGGTGAAGAACCCGTGTAATAGTTGTTGCATGGACAAACTGGAGCTCTTGATTCCTTCAGAATACCGGTAGTGGTTAGAGTTGGACATTGCTTGAATTTGAACAATTTCAATTCCTATAATAATTCTTTGTTTTGATACCGGTTCGTAGTGATTCTTGATTTTGATACTAAAATAGGCAGGTTCATCATAGAAGTTTGTATGGTTTAAATAAGGGCACTAACCAGAGTTATTTTTTGACACTAGACAAAATTGTCTCTTTCAAAAATAAACGGTAGCATCTATTTCTTTTTTGTTGTTCGTCGAATATTCTGCGGTTATTTTTTGGTATGATCATCAAAACTAGAATGGAAATTAAATTTTTTTAACGATTTCGGGTGAATTGTAATGTTAGTCTCTGTTCCGATCGATGCTCGACACCGAACCCTAGAAGTGGCATAGGCGCGTTAGTGTCCTCTCTCACCAAACTTCTTGTGGCCCGATCACTCAGTTTGTTAAGATGGCCAGCTCTCTGCAGATTTAGAAGAGTGCCATATCCTTCCCAGTTAGCTGGAAGTCTTCATGGAGTCATCTCCTGTCCTAAATTTTGAAGTTACCCTTTCTCTTAGTTGTTCTCACTAATTGTGACGTCGGAGGCATAAACTAGCTGGATCTCTACTGAATTAGGTCAGTCACTTTAAAAAGGGGGTGGATATTTATGCAAACACTTCATTCACATTATATATTTTCTATTCACCCAACACAAGTTTGTAGAAATCCGTTTTCACTTTGACATGAAAGTATATTTTTGTTCCAAATCGGGATTTTATATTTTAAAATTAATAAAGGCTTAAACATCCTGGGGGGGTGAATACTTTAGTAAGACATTGTATATAAGATGTGTGCATACAGCACATTGCTTATTGAAACATATTTGAAGATAAAATGTCTTGCAACTGTACGTAAGCAAAAAACTACTTGAGGTGAACTTACGGACATCCATTTTCAAAGCTTTACAGCGCTGAGAAGGACCAGCAATGTTTGAAGCCTCACAGTAGTATTCGGCCGCATCCATCTTTTTTGCCGAAGGAAACTCCTAAAAAGACACAGGGTAAGGTGAAGGAGAGTTATTCCTACAAAAAAGGAGACAAAAATAGTGAGAGAGCTGAGAGTTGTCGCTGACCAAAGTGCCGGCCACAGAGTTCAGCCGATAGGTATAATTCTGGAACCCCGAAATCTTGCTCGGTTCAGGTGGCAGAGGGATGCCATTTCTGTACCACTTGTATTGGGAAGAGGGGGAGCCGTCTCCATCGTGACAGGTCAACAAGGCCTTTTTTCCAGTTGTCACTGAGGTGGGAACTCTACACAATGGTGGAGACGGAGGCACTGCGGGGCACAAGGTAGCTTTTCTTTAACTTTATGAACATACAGTCTCAAAAGACATGTATAGTAAGTATATATAGATGGATAATTAAGAAGGCTCTTTACCCAGAACTGTGAGCGTCACTCTGGCCTCCTTAAACAGACTATCGGTTGAAGACACCTCACAGTCATACACTCCATTATCCTTGCGGGTCACTTTATTAAATCTCAGATTGCTGCCATACATTGTCACACGGTTGGAATACGCCCCTGTGGAAAGAATTGCACATTAACAGTCACATAGAATATACACATGGCCAGAGTTGCAGCCTGCAACTTTGTTACTTATGAACAGTGAGGTTTAAAGACTTAACCTGCTGAATCGTGTTGTCAGGGGTTAGTGTGAAAATTTAGAATGTCAATGTGCTTTCGGAAAACAAAACTAACTGTTGCATCAACTACATTTATACAGGTGCAGAATTTGAGAAACATCTTGCGAATAAGATGAAATACACAAAAAATAGATTAGTGGCACACTTACCAGTGGGATTTCCATCATAAAAAACATATTTCTGTGAACCTGTACGGTCCTTGAACTTCCACACCACCCGGGGATTTGAACCAAAGTCAGCTGAATAAGAGCATGTAAGGTCAACCCCTGTAATAGAATAGACAACAAATAAAAATAATACATTATAAAATCCACACAATTAAAGAGGCAAAACACATTAAACTAAACAAACATACAGTGTAGGGGTGTAACGATTTATTTGAACAATGTTTTGATTCGATTCAGAATTTGTGGTTGCTGATACGATTCATGGACGATATAAATTTTTTAGAACGATATAATCTGAAACGATTCAGTGAGTTTTAATAATTTTTTAGCAGAAAAATTCAACCAGTGTGACTGTGAAATATATACTAGATACTGGACACTACAGGTGAAGTGTCCTATATTGTTGATATTTCTTGAGAAGGAATTAGATATTAATGAATTATGGACACAAACAAGCAAGTAAACAACAATTATTGGCCAATACATTCACATTTTATTTGAATAGAGGGCAACCAACACTTAAGGTTGAATTAACAAAGGAAACTTTTTTTGCTAGCATTAATCAACATTCAAGAAATCTTAAATTTAAGTCCCAGGGTGATTCAAAAAGAATACGCCAAAATTATCACTCGATATTTCAAAAATGAAAAACAATAGAAAACATAGCTTTAACACATGTGTTGTACATAACTTCTAATATTTATTTCATGCTTTACAAGTGCTCAATATGGCCACCACCGGCAGCACAGACAACATCAAGACGATATGAGAATTCCTCACAAATGCGCCCCAGGATGTCGCGATCCACTGTGTTGATTGCTGCTTTTATTCAATATTTTATGTCATCGATACTTGCTGGCAACGGTCGAACATAATCTTTGTCTTTAACAAACCCCCACAGAAAGAAATTCACACAGTTAGGTCCGGGGATCTGTCTACCAGTCTATTATAATGCTTTAGAACTGAATAAATGAGTGATGATTTTGGCGTATTCTTTTTTATTCACCCTGTACAGTACAGTAACCAACATTTTAACAGTAGATTTACCTGCTACTTCTGCTGTTGTTTTTCAACATAGAAATAATACAACATTAATATAAAAAATAAAGTAAAACCAACATGTCTTCAGGTTGAATTAACAGTAGATTTACCAGAGAAATTAAGTGCAACAAAAGATTTTTAGGTTAAATGAGTAGTGGTTTGACCTGCCAGTATTCTCATTTTAATAAACACGCAAGACCAGAAAGACATAACAGAAGTGACAGCAGAAAACTTTCAGCGACAGACGGACCAAGTAGCCAAGGATGTAATAAATGTAAGTGTCGTGTGACCACGTTTTCCAGTCAAAGTAATTGTTTTACTTTTTTCCAATAATACTAAAATACTTTGTTTATTACACTGTTTTTAACCTGGTCCATCGCCGTAACTTGTTCTGCTGTCACTTACATTTTGTCCGTCGTATCCTTCGTGGATTAAATTTGAATTGTGGCTTTGTATCATTGTGCTGTGGTGCTTGCACTTGTTGTGGCTTTTGCAATCGTGCTGTAGCTAAAAGTTTTTGTTTTGTTAATAATTATATTGTCTTGAGGCATTTGCATTTCTTGTGACCTTTCTTGACCACGGTAGATATTAGATGACGCTACAGACGGGCAGACAGACTTAATGTTTGACGTACCTATCATCAAAAGTGCTAAACTTTATATAAAGTGTGCTGTTCTTGTTTTCTTTTTTGTAGTATTGGCAAAATCGATATATTTACTTTTAAAACGTTTTAAAGGTCAACTTGTCGAGCACAGACCAATACACTTAAAATTTAGAAATAAAAATTGATCTATCGATATGTCGATCAATCGCTCCACCCCTAATATTGCTACCCCCCTAATACAGTGGTACCTCATCTTTAAAGTACGAGTATTTTGAGGTATGAGGAGTCCCTTGGCTTTCGGTTATGCGTTAAATATGCTTTAAGTATCAATTAGAATTACGAGCCTCCTTGCTGCTTGTAGAAGTAGTGACTTTCTACAGCCTGCAGCTGGGGAATGACTCAATACCGCCTTCCAAACACCGGAACTGACAAAATGTTGTGAAGGAGAGTGCCGAGAAGGAGACACCGTATTAGTCTGCTTCCAAGGTAAATGCTGTACAATATTACATTATTTTATAAATGTACTGTACTTGTTTGTACTACATTATATTGTATTGTTTTATACAATAATTATATAAAAATATTTTATTTATTTTTCAAAGGCATGGTACATGTTAAAATTGAGGTGTTTTGGCGGGGACAAGCACAGATTAAATAAATTTTAATGAGCGCCGCTGATTTAAGATATGAGTGTTTTGAGTAATGAGCTTGGTCTTGGATCCAATTGAACTTGTAAATTGTAAAAAGGATGAGATATGTTTATTCATACAAGTTAACTTCTAAACCATACAAAAAATTAAATCACCACTTGCTTGAATTAGGAGTAGAAGGAGATTAATACGCAAATATATTGTACATACAAATTCACGTATACTCACATACACACCGTTATTCATACATACATACATACATACATACCTACTAGAGATGCGCGGTTTGCGGGCACAACCGCGGAGTCCGCGGATTATCCGCGAATCGGGCGGATGAAATTTAAAAAAATTAGATTTTATCAGCGGGTCGGGTCGGGTCGGGTCGGGCGATTGAAATTTAAAAAAATTAGATTTTAAATAGATTCAGGCGGGTGGCAGTTAAACCAATTCGGAAATATATATACATAGTTAAATGTTGTTACCCACATACGAAAAACGAGCAGGCACCTGCAGCATATGCCACAACAGAAGAAAAAAAAAAAAAGAGATGGACACTTTTACGGAGCGGAGAAGGCCCCCGACGCCTCGCCGGGGTCCGGGACCGAGGCCCCTTCCCCCGAGAGGGCCCCACCGGGAGCCGTAGCTGAGGCGATCCGCGAGAAGGGCCCGACGCACGTCCAGGGTCACCACCGCGCCCACCGCACCGACACCCCGCCTCGTCCGCCTTCGCCGCAGCCGGCGTCACGCGCAGCAGGTAAGCAGCTTACCTGCCCGCCACCCCCGTGGCCGGGGGCTCGTAACAGGGGTCACTCCGCGCGCTCCGCCCGCGCAGCTTACCTGCCCGCCACCCCTGTTGCCGGGGGCGCGTAACAGGGGTCACTCCGCGCGCAGTGCGCTCACGAAAGGGGTGGGGCTCACCCTGCTTGATATAGACAGCAGGACGGTGGCCATGGAAGTTGGAACCCGCTAAGGAGTGTGTAACAACCCACCTGCCGAATCAACTAGCCCTGAAAATGGATGGCGCTGGAGCATCGGGCCCATATACCCGGCCTTCGCCGGCAGCGAGACGCGCTTGGAGGTGCGCTCAGCGCGGCTCCCATATGATTGCGCACTGGTGTGCGTCTGGGTCGTGACAGCGTGGCACGCGAATGCTGCATTGGATCAGTCTCTTTTCTTTAACAGGCAAAAGCTTTATAACCTCACTAATGCCTTGCATCGTCTATATTAGATATATAACAACGGGCGGGTGCGGGCGGATGCGGTTCTGATCAAATGTTAGATCGGGTGGATTGCGGATGGTTGACGACTTTCTGATGCGGTTGCGGATGAAATAATTGCCTATCCGCGCATCTCTAATACCTACGCTCCCACATACATACACAAATACAGTACATACCTACATACTCAAAGTTCGTACATCCTCACGCACATTCACTGTACAAACATACATATACACATACTGTACATATACATTCACTGTACAAACATACATATACACATACTGTACATATAAATTCACTGTACAAACATACATTTTCCTGAGGGAACTCTCCTGAAGGAATCAATAAAGTACTATCTATCTATCTATCTATCTATCTATCCATCCATCCATCCATCCATTTTCTACCGCTTATTCCCTTTGGGGTCGCGGGGGCGCTGGAGCCTATCTCAGCTACAATCGGGCGGAAGGCGGGGTACACCCTGGACAAGTCGCCACCTCATCGCAGGGCCAACACAGATAGACAGACAACATTCACACTCACATTCACACACTAGGGCCAATTTTTTAGTGTTGCCAATCAACTTATCCCCAGGTGCATGTCTTTGGAGGTGGGAGGAAGCCGGAGTACCCGGAGGGAACCCACGCAGTCACGGGGAGAACATGCAAACTCCACACAGAAAGATCCCGAGCCCGGGATTGAACCCAAGACTATCTATCTACATATGCACATACTGTACATACAAGTACATATACATACATACACTCATGCACATAATCACATTTCATCAAACATATATTAATGTTGTTGCCCAAGGGGATACTGGGTAACACATGGCACACTGACAAAGCTTAACCTATTGTTACTATAACAATCTACAAGGTTAATGTAGGTTGCTTCTCTTTCTTCCCCTCCATTTTTCTGCATTATTTTGTATCTCTAGTTATCATTACGTATATGTATTTTTGCATTTGAACAACTGTATTGTTGATAATAGAGGTAAATTATTGGTATTGTTCATTATCAATAGCGCTATTTCTATTGGTATTTGTAATGCTCCATTTAAAGTTAAAGTAACAATGATTGTCACACACACACTAGGTGTGGTGAAATTTGTCCTCTGCATTTGACCCATCCCCTTGATCACCCCCTGGGAGGTGAGGGGAGCAGTGGGCAGCAGCGGTGCGGCGCCCGGGAATCATTTTTGGTGATTTAACCCCCAATTCCAACCCTTGATGCTGAGTGCCAAGCAGGGAGGTAATGGGTCCCATTTTTTATAGTCTTTGGTATGACTCGGTCGGGGTTTGAACTCACAACCTACCGATCTCAGGGCGGACACTCTAACCACTAGGCCACTGAGTAGGTAGTATTTGTAGTGTAATAATGCTCATTGTCATTTCTGTATTATTATTTATTTCGCCAACAGCTTCTTTGCTATCACTTTTACCATCATATTTGTACATGTCGTATTTGCTGATGTTGCTCTATTGTTGTTGTTGTTGTTGTGTTTGCTGTTGTTGTTATTGTCTCTCTGTCTTATTACCCTCCTGTCCCCACAATTCCCCCCTCTGCCTTCCTTTTTTTCTCTTTCTATCCCCTCCTGCACCAAATGATAATATAAATGCATTTAATAAAGTCAAATACAAATAAGGCAACAAGAGAAGTATCCTACACTTCTCTTTTGTAAAGTAAATCTGAACAGCCGATGTGGGCATCTACATCAACTATATGATTTGCCTGAGAAGCTGGACAGGACAAAAATAAAAAAGATTAATACGCAACAATATTTCTCATCAGAAAGAAAAAATTCATGGGCACAGAGCAGAGGCCTCGTCCACTTTTCAAGTCACACACAGACTACGTTTACACTGCAGGCCAAAGTGGCTCAAATCTGATTTTTATAAGTTAAAAAGTTCAGTTAAGGTTATAGAGGGGTACCTCGATTTACAAACTCAAATGGTTCCATGACCAAACTCGTAATTTAAAATACTCATCTCAAATCAGCACTGCCCATTGTCCATCCACCCATCCATTTTCTACCGCTTATCCCTTTCGGAGTTGCGGGTAGTGCTGGAGCCTATCTCAGCTGCATTCGGGCAGAAGGCGGGGTACACCCTGGACAAGTCGCCACCTCATCGCAGGGCCAACACAGATAGACAACATTCACACTCACATTCACACACTAGGGCCAATTTAGAGTTGCCAATCAACCTATCCCCAGGTGCATGTCTTTGGAGGTGGGGGGAAGCCGGAGTACCCAGGGGGAACCCACGCAGTCACGGGGAGAACATGAAAGATCACAGAAAGAGCCCGAGCGCAGGATCGAACCCAGGACCACTGTGCTGCTAGGGGGTGGGGGGGGGGGGGGGGGGGGGGGGAGAGAAATCGATTTGAATTCGAATCGCGATTCTCACGTTGTGCGATTCAGAGTCGATTCTCATTTTTTAAAATGATTATTTTTTATTTTATTTATTTATTTTTTAAATTATTATTTATTTATTTTAATTTTTTTTGAATTAATCAATCTAACAAAACAATACACAACAATACCATAACAATGCAATCCAATTCCAAAACCCGACCCAGCAACACTCAGTACTGCAATAAACAGAGCAATTGAGGAGACACAAACACGACACAGAACAAACCAAAAGTAGTGAAACAAAAATGAATATTATCAAAAACAGTATCAATATTAGTTACAATTTCAACATAGCAGTGATTAAAAATCCCTCATTGCCATTATCATTAGACATTTCTAAAAAAAAAAAAAAAGAACAATAGTGTCACAGTGGCTTACACTTGCATCAAATCTCATAAGCTTGGCAACACACTGTAATGAACTTAAATCAAAATGAATCTGTTCTTGGGCCCCCAAGACAGCAGAATAATAAAATGCAACATGCCTTTTTAAAAAGAAAAACAAACTGTTGGATCAAAAATATTTTAAAATCAATACAATAAAATGTATGGCAATCCACTACAGTTTTTTTTATGAAATATTGTACTAATAAAAAGTGAATACGTAGGCTTGGGTCAATATTTGATAAGTCAATAACAGACATAAACGAAAATTAAGTCTGTATTTTTTCCAGTGTCGATAACCGTGTGTTTACGGGCTTCAAGCGCATCCACGTTTTTCATCGGTTTCAGCAGCTGCGCACATTTGTGCCATAGCGGAATGAAAAGAAGAGGGTAAATTCTCTTGTTCTTTCTTAAGTGTCTTTGACTCTTTGTGCGGCAAGGCAGGGCCGCTGGCCTGCTAGCATCACACAATCAAGTTAGCCCACGACCAACACATATACAGTAATGGCAAACATGAACAAAATAATTACAAAACCAAATGCCACCGTACAATTGTGGGATTATTTCAGTTTTAAACCTTTGGAACAAGATGAGACTATCAATACCGAGAAGACAGTTTGCCAAATGCGCTCGAATACAACAGACAAGCACGCATTGCATGCCCACTTAAAATACACAACAACAGTGTAAAATAGTGTGCAGTCGCAAAAAGTGTTTTTAAATACATCGCCAAAGACATGTTGCCATTTAACATTGTTGAAAAACTAGCATTTCTAAAAATGCTGCAAATGTTTGTCATATTGTCATGTCGGTGTTTCCTTGCTCGAAATCTGCCAGTCTAAAGTTTTTTGCATATGACCTGTTAATAAATCTGCTTATGCTGTAGTGTGTATATTAATACTCTGCACTTTCAGTCAAGTAATGTACAACTGTACCTCTGTAACTTTATTTGTCAATACATTATTTTGCCATTTTATTTGTTTTGGTTGTGTATATTTGAGGAGCCCCAACCCCCATCTTAACAAACTGTATTGCTTTTTGCTTTGATTTTTATTCAAGTCCAACATTTTACTAATAGACAAAGTATATTTTATTATTTGTTTTAGATTAAAAGTTTGCATTCCAATTACAATGGTAAAATATACAAGAAATACAAGTTTATTGCATTTGAAAGGATTATGTATTATCATTACATCAGTAGTTAATTTGGTCTCAAAAAAACAATAATAGCAATAACATTGTTTACTGGCAATCATTTTTGTAGTTTAATATATTGTCCAAGAAAATTTGTTGTCGACCCAAGCCAAATAATACCTCTTCCAACAGACTGAAGAGAACTTCTAAATACTTTCTTATCGTTAATAATCGATAATCAATTGATTTATTGGAAATAAAGTAATGCAGACAGTTCTAAAATTTGGCTGACTGCAGCAAGCAACCTCACAGAGAGATTCGACCAGCTCCTTTATTATAGGGCACTTATGTTCCAGTTTTGCACACATTTCCATGAATTTATTAAATGTGATAGGAATTTTTTATTACAAATGCACTGTTTTTAAAAGTTGCAAGCAATAAACGCTTATTTAGTGAAACGAAAAGAAATGTAAAACTGCATCAATGTACATAAATTAAAGATGAATAAACAATTGTTTTTTAATCGAATCGTAGCTCCTGAATCATAAACTCATCGTGAGGTGTCCAAAGATTCCCACCTTTGACCACTATACTAAGGTAATGCGTGTAATGTTATAAAAACTGGGGTCTTCATTGTTGTACAGGTTAATGATCTCCAAACTGATGGAGGGATGTAGCGGGGACGCCTACTTATTATCATGTATAACATTTTTTTTTTTTTAAACAAACCTCCTAAAAAGGCACCTTGTTGTTGTACAATACTAAGGTACAGTATTTAAAGAATAAAGTACAGCGCATATATATATATATACAGTGTTTCCCACACATTCATTTATTTGTGGAGGCGCGCCACGAAAGAATTACATCCGCCACAAATGGATTTTTCGGCTTTTGACTCGGTCGACCGCTCATAAAAGCAATGGGACTGTCTGTGAATGTTGCTTGTAGTTACACCTCAGGTGCAGTAGGTGGCGGTAGCCTACTATGCACTAGCACTTAATTCACCTGGTGGGCAAGAAGAAGAAGAAGAAGAAGAAGAAGAAGAAGAAGAAGAAGAAGAAGAAGAAGAAGAAGGAGAAGGAGAAGGAGAAGGAGAAGGAGAAGGAGAAGGAGAAGGAGAAGGAGAAGGAGAAGGAGAAGGAGAAGGAGAAGGAGAAGGAGAAGGAGAAGGAGAAGGAGAAGGAGAAGGAGAAGGAGAAGGAGAAGGAGAAGGAGAAGGAGAAGGAGAAGGAGAAGGAGAAGGAGAAGAGAGAAGAAGAAGAAGAAGAAGAAGAGAAGAAGAAGAAGAAGAAAGAAGAAGAAGAAGAAGAAGAAGAAGAAGAAGAAGAAGAAGAAGAAGAAGAAGAAGAAGAAGAAGAAGAAGAAGAAGAAGAAGAAGAAGAAGAAGAAGAAGAAGAAGAAGAAGAAGAAGAAGAAGAAGAAGAAGAGAGAAGAAGAAGAAGAAGAAGAAGAAGAAGAAGAAGAAGAAGAAGAAGAAGAAGAAGAAGGAAGAAGAAGAAGAAGAAGAAGAAGAAGAAGAAGAAGAAGAAGAAGAAGAGAAGAATAATGGCGCTTCCTACGTTTCTACCTCAAACGTCCAAAAGCTGCTGAAAGCCTTGATCCAGGATGCCATGGGGAAAAAAAAATTAAATGGTTCCTTTTGGCGACAGTTAGCAGCTTGGTGGCTCATAGCCGGCGAGCTAACGCTTGCTAGCGTGGTAGCATTGCTTCATTTTTACAGGTGTTATAGGTAGATAGTAGTGATGGGTCCGGCAACACCGATGCATCGGCGCATGCGTCGAGCTCATAGAGCGAAACCCTGTGTCGGTGCGCGTACCGCTTTTAGAAAGTCACGTGACCGATCATGAGCTGTTTTGGTCACGTGACCGATACGCGAACTGTGTCGCACTGACGCCTCCTCTGTGCCCTGTGAGCGGGTCTTTTCTACAGCCGGAGAAATAATAACTAAGAAGAGAAAGCGTCTACAATTGAATACGTTGGAAAAAACAGTTTTTCTTTTTAATAAAAATGTGTAAAAATAAATAAATAATAATTTCCAGGTCCACAAGCATCCTCATTCACAACACGTTCTCTTAGATTTCCATGTTATGATACATGTTCACATTATTTGACTGTATCTAAAAAAGACAAAAAATATATTTTTATTTAAATGAAGTTATGAAATAATCCTAAATGAAATACAATGACTTGGTTTATATTATTGTATATACTAGGTCAGTGGTTCTCAACCTTTTTTCAGCAATGTACCCCCTGTGATTTTTTTTTAAATTCAAGTACCCCCTAATCAGAGCAAAGCATTTTTGGTTGAAAAAAAAAGATAAAGAAGTAAAATACAGCACTATGTCATCAGTTTCTGATTTATTAAATTGTATAACAGTGCAAAATATTGCTCATTTGTAGTGGTCTTTCTTGAACTATTTGGAAAAAAAAGATATAAAAATAACTAAAAACTTGTTGAAAAATAAACAAGTGATTCAATTATAAATAAAGATTTCTACACCTAGAAGTAATAATCAACTTAAAGTGCCCTCTTTGGGGATTGTATTAGAAATCCATCTGGATTCATGAACTTAATTCTAAACATTTCTTCACAAAAAAAATAAATCTTTAACATCAATATTTATGGAACATGTCCACAAGAAATCTAGCTGTCAACACTGAATATTGCATAGTTACATTTCTTTTCACAGTTCTTTTTGACAGACATTTTAGTGACAAACCTGAGCTTGTGCTTCACTGAGTTTATGAACTTACATTCATATTTTGTTGAAGTATTATTCAATAAATATATAAAGGATTTTTGAATTGTTGCTATTTTTAGAATATTTTTTAAAAATCTCACGTACCCCTTGGCATACCTTCAAGTACCCCCAGGGGTTCGCGTACCCCCATTTGAGAACCACTGTACTAGGTCATAAAATCAGTGTCAGTTGAGTCGGTCCATAGGTTGCCTGTAGGGATTTTTAATGTACAGCAGATGTCATTATTTAGTGACACAGTATCGACACAGTATCAATACAGTTTTGCAATGTGTCAAAACGCTTCATGACGCCTCATCAACCCATCACTAGTAGATAGGTTATAGCTGCATCGCTCGCGGCTCGTCATATATTTAACGTTAATCCGTGATTTCACCGAGCGTTTCACTGACGGTGAGCAGCCTGACGCTGCTTCATTAACACCGCCGCTGTTTGACTCGTGGCCCGGGGCAGACGCTCGTAGTAACAGTCACGTGTTACAATACCGACGAGCTAACGTGTCCAGGTTATAACCATGTTGTCAATAAACACACATGGACTGAAGCTAAATTGTCCACTGTCCACTGCAGCATGTGAATGCAATGAAAATAATAAAATCTGAGCCAACCAGCTGTTAAAATGTTGTCCAGGTTAATGTTTTGGCCATTAAAGACCATTCATTTCAAGATTTCAACTGTGATTGGGCTTTAAACAGGTGGCTGACCTGTTCAGATGAGTGTAACTGCTACTGGTCAAATAATGTGAAATAGCATTTAATTTTACATGTATGCAATGCCATTTAAATGCAATTATAGATAATAATAATAATAAATACTGTGTAGTGTTGTAAATAGTCAACGGGAAGGATTCTATTAAGATATAAGCCATGAGCACTACACAGCCAGAAAAAAACCTTGGCAGGACAAGTACAAATATTGGGGCAAGTAGATTTGAGAAGTCAGGAAAGTAGAAAAAACCTTAACGTTGAACCCTGCATGTGTTGAGCTGCTGCCGCTTAAGGTTAGACGGCACTGTACATAGAGCGGTTCTGCTCGTTAGTAATAAATTCTAATGTTGGATGTTCACTCCTTCACACAGATGAGTATAGAAAAATATTTTCAACGGCCGAAAAGGGCTCGACTTGGAGAGGAGGTAGGCCTACAGTTCGGACCACAGGTGCGACCTGTTCAGCAGCAGCAGCAGCAAAAGGAGGAGGAGGAGGAGGAGGTTGACTGACTGTGGCAGGACACCTCTGCCTCTGTTTCACTTCATGTTGCTGGTAAATAATATGGTTGTAGTAGTAGGCTAAAGTTAAATTATTTAGTATTCACTAATTAAAGGGGCAGAGCTTTAAGAGACATTTTAGCTTTTATATTTTATAAGATATATTTTTTGTAAGAACCACAATTAATAAATATATTTCAGTGAATCACTAATTGTTCAAATCTGTATATAAATATGTACATAAAATGTTGTAATTATATTCCAACCCCGCGTTCTTCTTGGTCATCACCGCTGCCGCCCCCCCAGCACATTTTTTCCTCCACCCTGAAACAAAAGGAATGCAAAAGGAAACTTACGGATTCAAATCTACCAAGAACCCACCCACAGTTGAGGAACTAAAGGATTTTGAGAACGACATGCTCAAAATGATACAATCAGTCAAATTCAAGCCAATCCGCAACCCACTCCTCACCAAGCTGAAAAATGACAAGAAGCGCATCAAGAAAGTAAACAACCTCATCATAGCTGCCGATAAAACCACAAACTTCTACAGAATGAACATACCAGAACACCACACCTTACTGGACAGAAGCATCACCAAATCATACAAAAAAGCGCAACCCAACACCTTACAGAACATCCACCTGGAAAATAAAAGGATCGCGGCTGAACTGGACATTGAGGACAGGGTGGACGCCACAGCCAACAAGGAAGCCTTCATTACATTGAAGGACCACAAACCCAACTTCGCAAATAACCCAACATGCCGACTAATAAACCCAACTAAATCTGAAATAGGAAAAATCAGCAAAATAATCCTGGACAGAGTCAACACAAAAATCAAGGACAAAACACCACTCAACCAATGGAGAAATACAGCAGCAGTAATCAAATGGTTCAACAACATCCAAGACAAACAACAGCACAACTTTATCTCCTTTGATATCGAGGAATTTTACCCTTCCATCACGCAAGACCTACTGACTCAAGCACTAGACTTCGCCTCAGACTACGACTCAATCACAGGCAACGAAAGAAACATCATCATCCACGCAAAAAACTCCATTCTCATCCACAACAGTACACCATGGCAAAAAAAGAACAATGCAACATTTGACGTCACTATGGGAAGTTTTGACGGAGCAGAAACGTGTGAACTCGTTGGGAGTTTCCTCCTCTCCCAGCTCGCTAGCCTCAATCTGAACCTTGGTATTTACCGTGATGACGGACTGGCAGTGTGTCGCGCCTCACCAAGGAGCAGCGAGAATACCAAGAAGCGCATATGCCAAATTTTCAAAGAGAACGGCCTACGGATCACGATTGAAGCCAACAAGCAAACCGTCAACTTCCTTGACGTCACTTTCAACCTGAGAAATAACAGCTACCAACCATTCACGAAACCCAACACAACACTCAAATACGTGCACCATGACAGCAATCACCCACCCACCACCACGAAAAGAATACCTACCGGAATCAATAAAAGGCTATCGATGCTGTCATCTAGCAAAGCTGAATTTGACCAAGCAACCCCCCCCGTACCAAAAAGCCCTTGATGAAAGCGGATACAATTTCACCCTCACCTATGAACCCACGCCAGGAAACCAGCCAAAAAAGAACAGAAAACGAAACGACATCTGGTACAACCCCCCATACAGCAAAAACGTCTCAACGAACATTGGACACAAATTCCTCAATCTGATTGACAAACACTTTCCCAAAGACAACACCCTAAGAAAAGTATTCAACAAGAACAACATTAAATTGAGCTACAGCTGCATGAACAATATACGACAAATCATCTCAAACCACAACAAAACAATTGCAAATGAGCCGTCGACCCCCAGACAGAGCGACTCCAAAACCAACAAAGGATGTAACTGTCGAAAGAAACCTGATTGCCCTCTCAACGGGGGGTGCTTACAAACATCAGTTGTCTACCAATCTAAGGTAATACGCAAGGACATTAACACATCCGACACATATGTAGGATTAACCGAGGGAGAATTCAAAACCAGATGGAACAATCACAAGGCTTCTTTCAGGAACAAAAACCTGCGAAATACCACAGAACTCAGCAAACACATTTGGGACCTCAAAGACAATAATGTTGAATATTCAATAACATGGCAAATTCTTGCATCCAGCACACCTTACAATAGTGGTAATAAAAGATGCAACCTATGCTTGAAAGAGAAACTGTTTATTATTTACCGTCCAGACCTGTCATCCCTCAACAAGCGCAGCGAAATTGTAACATGCCGCCATAGACGGAAACACCTCCTAGGTAACACATGAGCCAATCACCACGCCCCTAGGCCAGCCTGTACCCACCCACTCTGTGCCCTATATAAACCATGGTATGCGAATGCTCCCATTAAAATCTCCTGATGATTGAGGGTACCCCCCCTCATGAAACAGGCCTGTAGAGATGAAATAGTCTTGTGATTTTTTTCCCACACATACATATATTGCGCTCTACTACGGTATCGAGCACTATTTTTTGGATAACCTTATTAAGACATATATATACATATATATATATATATATATATATATACACACACCCTAGGGGTCACGTTATGTTATACAGCATATAAAAATGCATCCAGATTGTTTTGTGACCAAGTTAAATACAAACTGACTCTTTGTCATATCATATTTTGTCATTGTAGTTTTTTTAAATTATGTTAAAATATCATCTTGTGAACCAAGTGTATAGTTACACACCTCATCTGAACTTTTCTGAACAAAAAGCATAAGTTATGATGCATATTCATAAAGTCACTTTTAATTAAAAAAAAACATCAAATTTTGGGTAATTTTTCGAGATGACCATTTTGTATTTTAAAAGACTTACCTGCATTTTCCTTAACTTGTACGTTAGCATTGCTCGTGGTTACTGAAAAGCCACTCACACCTGTTGACATAGAAAACAAAACAGGTTACTGGTGTCACTGTTTTTATAACTAAATAAACAAAAGGCATGTACAATGAAAAGTACTGGAAGACTATTCAAGAGCATAATCTTATTCTCCTAAATATTTTAAGTATTAATAGCGTTTTAAGAAATTGTCCCTTAACAAAAAGCTAGAACAGGCAGACATGTTTTGAACATGTTCCCATTACAGAAGCACTTAAGGGAACATTTTCACACTCCCTTATCTGCTTCTTAAAACGTCATTCTGCTCTACACAGTGAAGGTCTGAGATGTGACTCAAACGACGGATATAAATAAAATATTTCATCACACTAAATGAACAGTAGCTCGCCACAGCTACGACACTGGAGTTTGAACAGCAGTCTCTCACACTGCTAAACAGCCCACAGGGCGTAGACACAAAAGAAACATGCAGCTTACTCCAGGCTGCTCAACCAGGAATGATACTGCAACATTCTGACCGAAACCTCTTTCACGCACTAAAGTCCTAGATGACAAATCGAAACATGATAAAATGGAGGCGTTTAATGTCGTGTAGTTTACGCGTGTGCGTGTGGGGTTGACCTAAATATAGTATCGATACCAATAGTATCAGTGTGGGATCACTATTTTCCAGTTGTGTTGTTCATATTGACAAACAGAAACTATTGAATTCAAGAAAGAAAACAATGATCACATTTTTTTATATTTTTTGTAGATGGCCTGAAGTCCTGTTTATTCTTATTTTGACCATGATTGACAAATTAAGGACAACATCACACTTGTTAAATAATCTTAAGTAAATAGTGAAACAAAGTAGCAAGTTTCGATATTTGTGTCAATATAGCTTGGTTGGTAGAGTGCCCGTGCCAGCAACTTGAGGGTTCCAGGTACGATCCCAGCTGCAGCCATCCTAGTCACTGTCGTTGTGTCCTTGGGCAAGACACTTTACCCACCTGCTACCAATCCCATCCACACTGGTTTAAATGTAACTTAGATATTGGGTTTCACTATGTAAAAGTGCTTTGAGTCACTACAGAAAAGCGCTATATAAATATAATTCACTTCACTTCTATACAGGGTATAAGATTGATTTGAACATTTGCATTATCTCCCATCCAAGTTTATATATGCCCACTCAAAATGTGATGTGATGAAAACTTGGCAAAAAAATACGTCTTAGTTTCTATTACATTTTTAGAAATGACTGCACGATACTGAAAGGTAGGTGTTTCGGCTAATGTGGATATCTTGTTGAGCTGTACATGAGCTCACCACTAAAACTTCTACAAGGATAACATCTTATTTGTAACAAATAATTATCTGGCGGTGTCATTTAACACTGAGCACATTCATTAAAGCAGGACTTTTGGCACACAGCTGTTCCTAATGTTGTGACCAGCAAGTGTAAGCCGAAACCATACACCACCCCCTTTGATGGATTCCCAACCAGTTTCAGGTTTGAGATAAGATAAGGTAAGGTAACACTACCAATGTTCAAGCAGTTCTCTGTATATTTAGTCACATGTGTACTGTCTATTAGACATACTAATACCAAATTGTTGTATACAGAGGTATTTCATTATGGAATACTCTTAATTTAAATATTAGGACTATTCCCAGTAAAAAAGCATTTAAGAAACATGTAAAGTCACATTTTAGACTTAAGAGTTCATCTTTCATGTTATCAGTTCGACAACTTTTTTTTTTTCTCTTTCCCTTTTTCCTTACTTTTATTGTAACTGGATTTGCGTATGTTCTGTAACTGCATCTGTGTACTCTTATTTTATTAATTTGAGAATTTCCTTTTTTTATTGTAACTGGATTTGCGTATGTTCTGTAACTGGATCTGTGTACTGTTATTTGTTTTATTATTTTGAGAATTTTCTTTTTCTTTTCCTTTCTTTTAATTGTAACTGGATTTTCGTATGTTCTGTAACTATGTCTGTGTACTGTTATTTTTTTATTTTGAGGAATTTCCTTTTATTTTTCAATTTTTTTTATTGTAACTGGATTTGCGTATGTTCTGTAACTGGATCTGTGTACTGTTATTTTATTTTATTATTTTGAGAATTTTCTTTTTCTTTGCCTTTTTTTATTGTAACTGGATCTGCGCATGTTCCGTAACTGGATCTGTGTACTATTATTTTATTTTATTATTTTGAGAATTTTCTTTTTCTTTGCCTTTTTTTATTGTAACTGGATTTGCGTATGTTCTGTAACTGGATTTGTGTACTGTTATTTTTCTATTATTTTGAGAATTTTCTTTTTCCTTTTTTTTTTTATTGTAACTGGATTTGCGTATGTTTTGTAACTGCATCTGTGTACTGTTATTTTATTATTTTGAGAATTTCCTTTTTTTATTGTAGCTGGATTTGCGTATGTTCTGTAACTGGATCTGTGTACTGTTATTTTTTTTTATTATTTAGAGAATTTTCTTTTCCTTTCTTTTTATTGTAACTGGATTTTCCTTTGTTCTGTAACTATGTCTGTGTACTGTTATTTTATTATTTTGAGGAATTTCCTTTTGTTTTTCCTTTTTTTTTTTATTGTAACTGGATCTGTGTACTGTTATTTTATTTTATTATTTTGAGAATTTTCTTTTTCTTTGCCTTTTTTATTGTAACTGGATCTGCACATGTTCCGTAACTGGATCTGTGTACTGTTATTTTATTTTATTATTTTGAGAATTTTCTTTTCCTGTTTTTATTGTAATTGGATTTGCGTATGTTCTGTAACTGTATATGTGTACTGTTATTTTATTTTGAGAATTTTCTTTTTCTTTCCCCTTTCCTTCCTTTCATTTGTAACTGGATTGGTGTATGTTTTGTAACTGGATCTGTGTATTATTATTTTACCTTTAACTTTTGAAAAGGACCCCAGGAAGACTAGCCTGGCGTCGGCTACTGGGGATCCTCAATAAACAATAAATGATTAGTAGTTTTCCAACTGTATTAACGTCCTCAATACACCTGAACAGAAACGTCCATTTTGAAAATAGTCTGTCTCTACGTTTGGCGCCGTCTTCGGAAGTCCTAATTATTTAAACTAAGAAAAGTGGGTGCTTCTATTTCAGCACATAACGTTTCAAATATATATCTAAAAAAAGAGACGCAACAAAGTTGTTATATTTAGCTCACCTGTTAGTACAGACGTGAACAGAAGCGTCGAAACCAAGCAACCGAACAACATGTTGGTCGTCGACCTTGGTGGTGTTCTCTCGTCACAAAAGTCACACAGAAAGAAGGTTGGGGGGAAATTATCCGCTGGGTTGCAAATGTTATTACTCGAGAGACAATCACGACTTCAATGAGGGTCCACTTGCGTCGTCGTCTGTACAGGTAACGAGAAGAAGTGACAAGCTCGCGCAGACTTTACTTCCGGTTAGAAGAGCTGCTCAGGTGTCAAGAGCCTGGGGAGGGGCGGAGCCTAACAACAGGTTGAACAACATTCATCTCCGCTTGAAGGAAACAAACGCCTGGGCGTAGCCGTAGCATTAAATTTTTTTTCCAATTACTTACACACTAAATTTAAAATGTTCACACAGTTAACAAAGTCTACACACAATAAGCAAAACCACAATGCAGATTAGCCTAATATTAGGCATAGACTCTGCTTCACAGTTTTTGTGAAATATTACACACAATGCTTTACACACACCTTCCCATCTTGAACACATATAAGGATTGGGATACACACATCTTCACATCTTGCACACAAAAAAGGATTGTGATACACACATCTTCACATCTTGCACACATATAAGGATTGTGATACACACATCTTTATCTCCAGATTTTTTTTTCAAACCTTTTTATTTGTCTCAGATTTTACAGTTTTTTTTTCATTTGCTTACACACAATTTTACTAACTGTGTGTCTTTTTTTTCACTTTTCCAAACACCACATTCAATTTTCTTAATTCCTAGATTATTTGCAAAAAGACACACTTCGGTCAAAAGATATGCCCATTCATCAAAATAAAGCAAGCATTTGTAAAAATTCAGTTTTATTTTCATCTCACTCACACAGACTTCAAATGATAAGACACTATTGGAGTGAGTTACCCAGAACAGTGATAAATACAAAACACATTTGTAAAAAACCCTATTTTGCTTTGTGACATTTTCTAATATTTTCACATGTTTGGGGCATTTTGCCCGATCATTTTAGCATATGTGATGAATGATTACTGTAACTTGACAAAATATATTGGCAAATCCATAAACTGAGATAGGCTCCAGCGCCCCCCGCGACCCCGAAGGGATTAAGCGGTAGAAAATGGACGGACATAGCAATCGCCATTGTTTACTTTGAAGTGGGCCTATACGTAAGGACCTAAAGAGAAAGTAAATATATCCTGTAATCTTTTCAAGAAGTGCTCAACAATGATGCTGCAAACTGAAAATATTTTTTTTTTTTTTACCAAAGTCAGGTGAAGTAACATATCACAGTAGTCAACAATGATATGCAGTACAAAAATTAAAATCTGAGACCAATAAAAAGATTTGAAAAAAAATCTGGAGCTAAATAAATATTACAGCACATAGTATAGGCTTCATGTGCACACTTAGGCAACAGCATCCTTGTGTGTGTGTAAAGTGTGAAAATGGGTGTATCACAATCCTTATCTGTGTGCAAGATGTGAAGATGTGTGTATCACAATCCTTATATGTGTTCAAGATGGGAAGGTGTGTGTAAAGCATTGTGTGTAATATTTCGCAAAAACTGCGAAGCAGAGTCTATGCCTAATATCAGGCTAATCTGCACTGTGGTTTTGTTTACTGTGTGTAGACTTTGTTAACTGTGTGAACATTTTAAATTTAGTGTATAAGCAATTGGAAAAAACTGTAATTTATACTGCATATCATTATTGACTACTGTGATATGTTACTTTGCCTGACTGTTGTAAAAATAAATATTTGCAGTTTGCAGCATCATTGTTGAGCAGTTCTTGAAAAGATTACAGGATATTTTTACTTTCTCTTTAGGTCCTTACGTATAGGCCCACTTCAATGTAACCCATACTTGCCAACCCTCCCGGATTTTCCGGGAGACTCCCGAAATTCAGCGCCTCTCCCGAAAACCTCCCGGGACAAATTTTCTCCCGAAAATCTCCCGAAATTCAGGCGGAGCTGGAGGCCACGCCCCCTCCAGTTCCATGCGGACCTGAGTGACGTGTTGACAGCCTGTTCTCACGTCTGCTTTCCCACAATGCCTGCCCAATCACGTTATAACTGTAGAATAATCAAGGGCGAGTTATTGGTTTCTTATGTGGGTTTATTGTTAGGCAGTTTCATTAACGTCCTCCAAGCGCAGTAACAACACACAACAACAGCAGTCAAGTTTTCGTCCCCCGTAAAGCAGTTTGTCTGCCGTAAACAGCAATGTTGTGACACTTTTAAACAGGACAATACTGCCATCTACTGTACATGCATATGTGACCCACCCATAATGTGTCACATTTTTGTGTTGATTTATTTTTTTTATTTTGTGGTTTGAATTCGTTTTTGGAGCTGTCATTACACATTTATCAGTATTCACATTAGTCAGTAGGGGTCAGTAGGGCGTTTCTTCCCAATTGAATGCTATCACCTGCAGACCGCAAGTGTCTTGTCATTCTGATGAGAGCGACCAGTCTGTGAACAATTGAAACGTCCTGTGTGCTTTTTCCTCCTGTATAACAGGTTAGTTTTGGTGAATCAACTCACTGAATAATATCCATGTGATCTTTATAAATTTAAGTACACATTCTGATGGTGGAGCCTAACTCTAAAGTGTTTGTGAGTTGTAGTTTGTATTTGTGAATGAATCCAGTGCACAGCTGCAGTAATCAATACAAAATGACGACGTGAGTACGCAATGTTTATATAGGAACTTCTGATCCTAATTCAGACTCCCAAATTAGAGCTCCCTTTTTCTTATTGGTTTTATAATGTATATTTGTATAATGTGTGTGTTCTGAAATAGTGACAGAGAATAGAACAAGGATGGACAATTCAACCCTTAACTCAACAATGAGTAGATGAGTGATGAGTGTTATGTGTGTGTATATGTGTAAATAAATGAACACTGAAATTCAAGTATTTCTTTTATTTATTTATATATATATATATATATATATAATAAAAAATATATATATAGCTAGAATTCACTGAAAGTCAAGTATTTCTTATATATATATATATCTTAACCACGCCCCCAACCACGCCCCTCGCCCAACCCCGACCACGCCCCCCGCCCCCCACCCCCCACCTCCCGAAATCGGAGGTCTCAAGGTTGGCAAGTATGATGTAACCAATGACGATTGCTATGGATTTGCCAATATATTTTGTCAAGTTACAGTAATCATTCATCACATATGCTAAAAAGGTTGTGCAAAATGCCCCAAACGTGTGATTTCTTATAGTAAAATAGGGTATTTTACAAATGTGTTTTGTATTTATCACTGTTCTGAGCAACTCACTCCAATAATTTCTTATCATTTGAAGTCTGTGTGAGTGAGATGAAAATAACACTGCATTTTTAGAAATGCTTGCTTTATTTTGATGAATGGGCATATCTTTTGACCGAAGTGTGTCATTTTGCAAATAATCTAGGAATTAAGAAAATTGAATGTTGGGGGCTTCACGGTGGCAGAGGGGTTAGTGCATTTGCCTCACAATACGAAGGTCCTGAGTAGTCTTGGGTTCAATCCCGGGCTCGGGATCTTTCTGTGTGGAGTTTGCATGTTCTCCCCGTGACTGCGTGGGTTCCCTCCGGGTACTACGGCTCCCTCCCACCTCCAAAGACATGCACCTGGGGATAAATTGATTGGCAACACTAAATTGGCCCTAGTGTGTGGATGTGAGTGTGAATGTTGTCTGTCTATCTGTGTTGGCCCTGCGATGAGGTGGCGACTTGTCCAGGGTGTACCCCGCCTTCCGCCCGATTGTAGCTGAGATAGGCTCCAGCGCCCCCCGCGACCCCAAAGGGAATAAGCGGTAGAAAATGGATGGATGGATGAATGTGATGTTTGCAAAAGTGTGTATATATTTTGAAAAAAGACACACAGTTAGTAAAATTGTGTGTAAGAAAATGGAAAAAACTTTAATAGCTGTTGTTTTTCATGAAATAGGTAGTTTGGCTTTATTCATTCCCTTATAATTTTACAGTCATGTTGTTTAGTTACAGTGGAAGTGGAACTATACTTATATGAGAGCTGTTGCTCTGCAGTCAAGAGACACTTTTTTTCCAAGGACTTATCGCCAGAATTTTTTACACATGTAATTTTGGTGGAAAAGTTTTTTTTTAATCCCAGATAAATGTGCCTATTTTTGTGTTCAATTACAAAGAATTGAATTACAACTAACACAAATAATCCAGACCATTAACTTGTTCTTTGTATCAGTTCCTGCAAACAATTTAAATCACTTTAGTCAGAATTATCATCCATTGTAATATCAATCAATCTATCAATCAAAGTGTATTTATATAGCCCTTAATCACAAGTGTCTCAAAGGGCTGCACAAGCCACAACGACATCCTCGGCTCAGATCCCACATCAGGGCAAGAAAAATCTCAACCCAATGGGATACAATGAGAAACCTTGCACCGGTCGACCCCCCACCCCCCACCCCCCTTTCCCCCTGAGCGACCGGTGCAATGGACGTCGAGTGGATCTAGTTAATAGTGTGAGGGTCCAGTCCATAGTGGGGCCAGCAGGTGATCATCTCGAGTGGAGACAAGTCAGCAGCGCAGAGACGTCCTCAACTGATGCACAGATGAGTGGTCCATCCCGGGTCCCGACTTTGAACAGCTAGCGCGTCCATCTGTGGTCACCTAATAACCTCTCCACGCAGGAGAGGGGGCAGAGCAGAAAAGAGACGGCAGATCAACTGGTCTAAAAGGGGGGTCTATTTAAAGGCTTTTAAGATGGGACTTAAATGCTTCTACTGAGGTAGCATCTCTAACTGTTACCGGGAGGGCATTCCAGAGTACTAGAGCCTGAATAGAAAACGCTCTATAGCTCGCAGACTTTTTTTGGGCTCTGGGAATCACTTATAAGCCGGAGTTCTTTGAACGCAGATTTCTTGCGAGATATATCGTACAATACAATCAGCAAAATAGGATGGAGCTAGACTGTTAAGTATTTTATACGTAAGTAGTAAAACTTTAAAGTCGCATCTTAAGTTCACAGGAAGCCAGTGTAGGTGAGCCAGATACTGTAGGCTTACTTACTCTATAGGGTTTCTGCTCACAATTTAGGAGAAAAGTTTTGACAAGAATATAAAACAACCCTGAATGTGATGTGTTGTATATGTTTCTACATTTCTTAGATGTATGCTTTTTTTATTAGTGCTGTACTACGAGTTATATTGTGTGTCTAATAGTTTTCAGACAAAACAGGGCCCTCCACGGATCGCGGGGTCTTACTCACACTGCGTGTCCTGCAATTATTATTTGTAATGAATGGAAACAGTACTGCAATTTGACAATGAACTCTGAGTATCAGAGTCGTGTATAAAGAGAGTATGGCCAACGAAACAACAGGTGCCATGACTGTTACCAAAGACGGGTACAGTCGTGCCCAGATGCATGCAATTGCTGTCATTTTGAAATTAGATTTTCTGACGAAATAAACCAAAATAATTTGTCTATAAATAGTTCTAAACATACGGCAGCTCATAAACTTACAATAAAACAGGCTTTTGTTTCGTGAAAGTATCATTTTGCGGCCGTATTTGATGCACTCTGCTGCTACATTTCCTGCAGGGTTTCAAGACCAGGCACTCTAACACAGTGTTTTTCAACCACTGTGCCGTGGCACACTAGTGTGCCGTGAGATACAGTTTGGTGTGCCGTGGGAGATTATCTAATTTCACTGATTTGAGTTAAAAATATTTTTTGCAAACCAGTAATTATAGTCTGCAAATTATGTGTTCTTGTTGAGTGTCTGTGCTGTCTGGAGCTCAGCAGAGTAACCGTGTAATACTAGCTAATTGCTTTGTAGATGTCGGAAGCATCGGGAGGCAGCGTGCAGGTAAAAAAGTGTCTAATGCTTAAACCAAAAATAAACAAATGGTGAGTGCCCCTAATAAAAGACATTGAAACTTAGGGAAGGCTATGCAGAACCAAACTAAAACTGAACTGGCTACAAAGTAAACAAAAACGGAATGCTGGACGACAGCAAAGACTTACAGTGGAGCAAAGACGGCGTCCACAATGTACATCCGAACATGACATGACAATCAACAATGTCCCTACAAAGAAGGATAACAACTACTGAAATATTCTTGATTGCTAAAACAAAGCAGATGCAGGAAATGTCGCTCAAAGGAAGACATGAAACTGCAACAGGAAAATACCAAAAAAAGAGAAAAAGCCACCAAAATAGGAGCGCAAGAAAAGAACTAAAACACTACACACGGGAAAACAGCAAAAAACTCAAAATAAGTCAGGGAGTGATGTGACAGGTCGTGACAGTACACCTACTTTGAGACAAGAGCTATAGTGATGCATGGTTGGTTATGCTTTAAAGTCATATCCAACAATTACGACAACGACTTTTTACTGTCTACTGAGTTTTGTTTTTTAATGACTTCTGTTGTTGGTGTGCCTCTGGATTTTTTCAACGCAAAAAATGTCCCTTGGCTCAAAAAAGGGTGAAAAACACTTCTCTAACACACCAAAAAAATAACTTATTACCCTCATTTTGCCAAATCTTCATTAACCTTGGACCACCAATAACAGAAAAAGTGTGACTTTTGTGTGAAGTATGTCAACTGTGGTGGCCGCCTCCAATGTATTTGTAATCACTGCATATACAGTATCACCCTTTATGTGTTATTCTAACTGATCTTTCTGTTTTGTAATGTGCTAAGTGAATAAGTGTACGTTTGTACTTATTTTTCCATATTTCTGCACAAAACCTCAGATATGGTAACACTGGCGAGCAGTAGAGAATATGGAGTAATTTTTGATCCACAACATATTTTGCTTTATTCAATATTGACGTATTACTATTGTATATTTTTTAAGAGTGTTTCAGTTCATTTTCTCATCTATTATTACACCCAAAATATGGTTTCTTTTACTCCTTCCGTGTACGTCTATTTGTATTTGTGCTTGTCTCTCTACTGTTACCTAATTGCATTTTTTTTTAACTTTTATCGAGATTCAAATACTATTGTCAAACCATCTCTTTAATGGAATAATTTCTTCTGTTATTATTCATATTAGCTTTTGTGTGTTCTCTCCTGATCAAAACGTAGACATTGTATTGTGTGTTTTCCTCGCACAATACACTGGAATCGGTGGCTCTCCGGCGTTGATGGGGAACCTTCACTTCCCATACTTGTCTTCTCTCCAGGTTGAGGGGAAAGTAATGTAAAATATTTCCACAATTCTCGTGGGTGCAGCCACCCCAATGCTGCACAACAGAGCATTTCTACATGTCGAATAACTGCAGATGAAGCGCGGCAAACACATAAGTTAAAAAGTTAAGATTGTCACACACACACTAGGTGTGGCGAAATTATTCTCCGCATCTGACCCATCACCCTTGATCACCCTCTGGGAGGTGAGCGGAGCAGTGAGCAGCAGCGGTGGCCGCACCCGGGAAACATTTTTGGTGATTTAATCCCCAATTCCAACCCTCGATGCTGAGTGTCAATAGTATTAGCTCAAAGTCGGTATTTGTTAAAGCTGGAAAAAAGCCTCAAACAATTGCTACTTTTGCTGCAAGTTCCTGAAAAAACTGCCAAGAATCTACAATCATAAAAAAAAAGCCTGTGAAATCCTGAAGGGACTGGAAATGGAACACAGTGAAGATAATTTTGCAACATTCACAAGGACCGGGGAAAAAGAAAGGTTACAATATAATGTTTAATCTCACATCAGTGGACACAAAAGCACATTGTACTTTTGACTAATGTCTAACACTCATATTATCCAACAGCCCATATTACTAAGACAACAAAAGTGTGCTTCTCATCCCTCATCCCAGTCGTAGTTTGCTTTTTCTTTGCCAGTGAAGATGGCCTTCACCTTACAGTAAGTCCAAACATGGCAGGTCTCATGCATTGCTTGCGTGCGTGCGTCGTTGTGCTTTAGATATACACACCAGCTCTACTGTCAGCTACAGGAGCATGTAAACATCCCTTACATTACTGCAGATTGTAATTCATAAATGTATTTGATTGAACTATACCTCGTGTGTCATGCATTCTTGCGCAGGTTATGATGAGGTCAACCTTCATCTACTGTATTTGGCATTTGGAGTTCAAACCTGAGCTAAATTTTGTGAAACAGAATCACTACATATCACATTTCCTATGTAGATATAAGGTATATTCCTCAGCTAGTGCTACAGTAAATGCAGTAGCATGTGTTCACTAGATATACTTTGTGTCAGCACACAGCCGTGGGAGTCTGGTGGCCGCCACCAGGTGCTCGGGCGCTTCACAGCCGTTGAAATGCAAGCAGCACCGGAAATGTCATCAAAGCCAACATCAGGCCACTGCAGCTTTGTAACAGGACACTCTGTGCAGAACACGGAAGGAGGAGCTCTGAAATGAGAAAGGAGATGTCACTCATAGGAACCCAAACCGTTGGGGTGTAAACGCCAACTTACTTTTCTCCACGACTGAAGTTTTGGATGCCGTAGCCGAGTCACCCTGCTTGATGTTGCACGTGAAGTTGGACTTGCCATTCGGCAGGTTCTTAAACAGCAGGCGGCAGATGTTGCCCGGGAAAAGGCGAGCTTTGGCGCGATTCTTGAAGGGGGCGTGCTGCTCCTCCTCGGGGTTGGTGGTGTCCAGGAGTCGTTCACCTTGCGTATACTTGCAAAAGGCTTCCGGTGACTCAGCGGGGAGAGAATATTTGCAATCTAGCCGGACGTGGTGCTCATCTATTGAGCAGTAGGACAACTGAATCACCTTCTGAGCTGATGCCAAGCCTGCATGCAGAAACCCACACAATTAGTGTTGTGATTAAAAAATGACTAAAAATGTCGGTAACACTTTAGTATGGGGAACATATTCACCATTAATTAGATGCTTATTAACGTAACAAAGACTTAATTTAGAGTTATTTGGACACTATAGGGCAGGGGTGTCAAACTCAAATACAGAGTGGGCCAAAATTTAAAACTGAACAAAGCCGCGGGCCAAGGTTGAACAAATTAACCTTTTAATAGGGACAAGTTTTGCATTGAATATTGAACAAGCAAGGCTTATATAACTTTATAGTGACATGCAAAATCGAGTTTCAAATAATAATAATAATAATTAAAAAATATCAAAACCGGAAGAGTTAGTGCTGCAAAGGGTTCTGGGTATTTGTTCTGATGTGTTTATGTTGTGCTACGGTGCGGATGTTCTCCCGAAATGTGTTTGTCATTCTTGTTTGGTGTGGATTCACAGTGTGGCGTATATTTCTAACAGTGTTAAAGTTTTTTATTCGGCTACCCTCAGTGTAACCTGTATTGCTGTTTATGAAGCATGCCTTGCATTCAATTGTGTGTGCGTACAGAAGCCGCACATGTTATGTGACTGGGCCAGCACTCGTTACACTGGCTGAAAAGCAGACGTGACGATTTTTGGGAGGGGCGCTGAAGTTTGGAAGACTCCCGAGAGGGTTGGCAAGTATTAGAATTAGCGGTGAATGCGGTGTTACCGTGGCACGGCCGCAATACATAATCGGCGGGCCAGCTTTAGTGTTAATTTGATATCGCCTCAAGGGCCAAGTGAAATTACACGGCGGGCCAAATTTAGCCCGCGGGCCAGAGTTTGACACCCATGCTATAGGGGGACATATAAGGGTTAGGGTTAGGGTTACTAATAAGCAATAATTCTGAGGTTATTGGGTGAAGACTCTTAGTTAATGGCTTACTAGTTGTATAATAAGGCTATGCAGAATAAAGCATTAATAAGTACTTAATAATGACTAATTAAGAGCCGTTATGTTACTAATTTGCATGTTAATAAACAAGTAATTAATGGTAAACATGTGTTTCCCATACTAAAGTGTTACCAAAATGTCATTTTGTGAATGGACCTTACCGAGAAGACAAATTGTGGCAAGGAAAAACATTGTCCTAACTGTCCTGGGGAAAAAAAGACTGATATCAATATTGGATTTTTAGTAGCAAGGTTAGACTTCAATACTACAAAATGAGAACAGTACAATACAGTACAGTACAGTACACAGCAGCCTGACTCTTCATGCTGTGCAGCGAAGAGCTAGAAAGTTCTCATAACCACACCTACAAATTTTGACTATTTGCCAACTTATGATTCATCACCTCGGCACAGAAATCATCTATTCCCAAATCTGTCCTATTGCAGTTTTATATAGGAGGATGTTTGCTTGAAGCCTCAGAGCATTAGAAATATGTGATTCATCAGTTGCATTAAAAAGTAAAACAAAACAGATTTACTGTGCATGCTTTTCCAAAAGTCAATATTTACCTCAGGTGAAATTCTGCAAGCAATCGCGTATGAATCATCCTCACCTTGTCTGATGCAGTTTTATTGCTCTCCTCAGTGCTCTGCAGTGATGCCAGGGGTTCGTTACAGTAGAGGTCGGCTCTGAGAAGGAACACAGGAGCGAGTGAGGGAGGGGGACAGTGAGGGAGAGGGAGAAAAGGCTGCTCCATTCAACTTCAGGGACATTTATCAAAATGACATATTATTTATATCGATGTTTCCCCCCTCCATCACTGGGGGACACTTTGATCAGCTGACACATCTCATTGGATATATTGTGTGTTCTCATTTAATGTTGCCAAACTCTAGTCAGTGCAATGGTACATTTCATCACTGTATCATATTAATCATCACACTGCAAACACGTACGGTATATGAAGGGATCTTTTCCCTGTTGTTTACATACAGTACATCCTTTGGCTGGAGCTGGAGTTACCACTATGCAATATATTCTATCAGAATGACTGTAAATATACTATATATATATATATATATATATATATATATATATATATATATATATATATATATATATATATATATAAAAAATATATATATATATATTAGGGATGTCCGATAATGGCTTTTTTGCCGATATTCAATATTCCGATATTGTCCAACTCTTAATTACCGATATCAACCGATACAGATTTATACAGTCGTGGAATTAACACATTATTATGCCTAATTTGGACAACCAGGTATGGTGAAGATAAGGTCCTTTTTAAAAAAATAATAAAACAAAATAAGATAAATAAATTAAAAACATTTTCTTGAATAAAAAAGAAAGTAAAACAATACAAAAACAGTTAAATAGAAACTAGTAATGAATGAAAATGAGTAAAATTAACTGTTAAAGGTTAGTACTATTAGTGGACCAGCAGCACGCACAATCATGTGTGCTTACGGACTATATCCCTTGCAGACTGTATTGATATATATTGATATATAATGTAGGAACCAGAATGTTAATAACAGAAAGAAACAACCCTTTAGAGTGAATGAGTGTAAATGGGGGAGGGAGGTTTTTTGGGTTGGTGCACTAATTGTAAGTGTATCTTGTGTTTTTTATGTTGATTTAATAAAAAATTTAAAAAACACCGATACCGATAATAAAAAAACAGATACCGATAATTTCCGATATTGCATTTTAAAGCATTTATCGGCTGATATTACATCTCTAATATATGTACATATATATATATATATATATATATATATATATATATATATTATATATATATATATATATATATATATATATATATATATATATATATATATATATATATATATATATATATATATATATATATATATATATATATATATATATTTTACAGTCAAGAGCAGTGCAACTTTTTTCATCAAGTACCACCTCAGAAAACACTTGGCTCTCCAAGTACCCCTACAATGACCAACATTAAAATACAGGAGCATAGTAGGCCTAAGTATTTATTAAAAACAAAACAGATGTTTTATTTAACAAGTATATTTAATATGTTTGGCCACTGTAACATTGCACACAGTTTGAACAGTAACAACGTGTTTGAATATAGGAAAATAAAACCTAGTACTTTGATCAAGTGATTCCTTGGCGTACCACTAGATAGAGCCCGTGCACCACACACGGTACATATAAAACAGCTTGAGAATCACCGGTCCAGAGTCATATTGCGGATTCACCACATGGCACATTAAAAAAAGTAGCTTATATGTTTTATGTATATATATTTATTTTTTGCCCTGAATTAAGGATGTTCAAGCATAAACATTTGTAAATGAACTAAAAATATCAATAACACAGTAGTACTGGCCACTAGATGAAACTAAACCAATTCGAGCGCACTGTTCAGTATCGTGGCCACTGATTGGCTCAGCCTTCGGCAGCATTACGATATTGAATTAAAATAGTGTAAAGGTGACCAAAGTGTGTTATTTCACATTTAGAGGGCTCTCAACAGATCTTATCTCTTATCAGGTTTTTTATGCTCGAGCTATGAAAATATTTCAGTTATATAATGATTAATTCCTACTTTGCGGAAATTCATTTTCCAATTAGCAGCAATAAAGGAGGGATTATTAGTTTCTTTATGATCCACTTGTGCTGTTGTATGTTACTGGCTCATGACGGTGTCAGACATTGTTCCATCATACATTAAAGCTTTGTCACTACATTATATTTAAAAAGCTGATATTTGAGCCGACTTGAGGGTTGATATGCGTATTGATACACATCACAGCCTACCATGGCAATCCCCAGATGCCATATTGTATGCTGGGCAATATGAGATAATTAACAATTAGATTGAATGCAGTAATTTATACGAACTTGCTTTTTATGTACATTGTTTTTATCTCGCCTTTGACCTTTGCAAAATGTTGATCCTTGAAAAACAAATACATGGTCACTTATTTTGAGAAATAGTAATGCTGTCATGTGTACACTTCAACTCTATTCAGCATTTTTGTTGGTGCAGATAGTGACTCAGCAAAACTAAACGAAATGAGCATTCTCATGACGCTAATTAACAAATAGGTGAAGAGTGAACACAAGCGTGCCCCTTCTTTAATCCCTGTTTTATGTGTGCATATTTTGGGAACATTTTGCACTAAATCACACCCCGCGACCCCGGAAGCGACAAGCGGTAGAAAATGGATAAATGGATGTATGGATGAATAAATCTTTATTAGCCAGTGTTAGTTTAAGCTGTTTTAAAACATCAAGGACAGAAGCCCTTAATGCTAAACTCAGTGTATCCTCATGTAGTACATCCTGTGCACGCTGCTCATCCATCTTTCCAAGGACATTTCCTGAACACCTCCCTTGCCAAAGTAGTCTCGGAGGACACACGCAGCAGCAGCCTTGCAGCTGCTCAAAGACACCAGCAGCTAATTAAAGCAGCGCTGTGCTGAGTTTTACATTTTGCATATAGATGTCACTCCCATCACCAGGAGAGAAACGGACGGTCTGGTTGGCCTCACTGAAATGGTTATTTACTGGTATTGGAATTTATAGAGCTCTGTTATTTTTGTCCCTCTAAGCATTTAATACAAAACTAACCTTAAGATTGTGCACATTTTCTTTGGCTCCATCTGTGTGCCTTCACAGCTATCAATGTTGTCCTAGATAGTTGCAAAGTCAGCAGAACTGCACGGCTTAGGGCATTTACTCTTTTGCATTTAAAAAACACACTACACTCTCTGTAAATTGGGGGAAAGAGAGACCCTATCAGTGTTAGACAGACATACTTGCCAACCTTGAGACCTCCGATTTCGGGAGGTGGGGGGCGTGGTTGGGGGCGTGGCTAAGAGGGGAGGAGTATATTTACAGCGAGAATTCACCAAGTCAAGTATTTCATATATATATATATATATATATATATATATATATATATATATATATATATATATATAAATAAAATAATTACTTGAATTTCAGTGTTCATTTATTTACACATATACTTGTTGAGTTAAGGGTTGAATTGTCCATCCTTGTTCTATTCTCTGTCACTATTTTTCTAACCATGCTGAACACCCTCTCTGATGATGCATTGCTGTGTGGCACGCACAAAAGTGCTTTCATCAAATGCACTAGATGGCAGTATTGTCCTGTTTAAGAGTGTCACAACATTGCTGTTTACGGCAGACGAACTGCTTTACGGTAGACGAAAACGTGACTGCTGTTGTTGTGTGTTGTTACCGCGGTGGGAGGACGTTAATGAAACTGCCTAACAATAAACCCACATAAGAAACCAAGAACTCGCCCTCCATCATTCTACAGTTATAACGTGATTGGGCAGGCACGCCGTTTATATTGTGGGAAAGCGGACTCAGGTCCGCATGGACCTGAGTCCGCCTGAATTTCGGGAGATAATTTGTCCCGGGAGGTTTTTGGGAGAGGCGCTGAATTTCGGGAGTCTCCCGGAAAATCCGGGAGAGTTGGCAAGTATGTAGACAGAGGTGGACAACTTTGGTATGTGGAAGAATGTGGGAGCCCTGACCTGGTTGTGGTTTTGGTTTTAAATGATTTCAAACATGCATACAGTTAGAATATGCTACAGCACATTTTTTTTCAGTTCCTAATTACAGCATGCCAGAAAAGAAGTAGCAGGAAGAAGCAGAGCTTATTTCAATATCGCACCTTTTCCATTTCATAGCAATTTCTAATGCATGTTGTGTTTACTTCCTGTGCTCAGATTGTAACACTAACAAATGAAATAGATAAATACATCAATGAAGTTCTCAGAAACAAATGGCATCAATGTGAAACTATCCCATCAATGAACTAGAATGTCCATCCATCCATCCATTTTCTACCGCTTGTCCCTTTTGGGGTCGCGGGGGGTGCTGGAGCCTATCCCAGCTGCACATGGGCGGAGGGCGGGGTACACCCTGGACAAGTCGCCACCTCATCGCAGGGCCAACACAGATAGACAGACAACATTCACACTCACATTCATTTTTCTTTTTTTTTCATTTATTCATTTATTTCAGGCAATGGCATTAAAAAAAAAAGTTCAAGGTTTACAACACATAATAATATAAATTAATATAATGCAAAAGGTAATGATGATGGTCCAGTTTTGCCTGAAAGGGAGTGGGAAGAAGATAATTTATTTAATCACACCCCCAATTCTCAATTCAGTGATTAATACATTGAGTTTCACTGTTACTTTGTTTAAGGATTATACAACTGTTGTATCATAGTGGCATTACCACAGGTAACAATAATTATTACACTGTAACAATAATTTGTATCAACAATGTCGGAAGAATGAACATACCAACAATGGTAATAGACAAAATACCAACAATGGTAATAGACAACATAGCACATGTTAACACTTTGAGACTGAGTACAACAGCAGGTCAAATTAAAGACCCTCATCTCTATATTTGAACCAGACCCGAGGTTTGTATAATTGTTTAAATCGATTAATAGTTTGGCATTGCTTGTGTTGTAAGTCCAGTTTAGTTTAGTTTTACTCCGCATACAAACACACCAAAACGTTTACGCGTGGTCTGAGCTCTCGGCAAAGACAAATATCCAAAGCCTCTCAAGTTATGAGCCTAGAATGAAGATGGAGATAGTAAGCAGCACCAAGTTCCTGGGGGTGCAGATAACTGACAATATAACCTGGTCCCTACCAGTGTTGGGTTGGTTACTGAAAACCAGTAACTAGTTACAGTTACTAGTTACTTTATTTCAAAAGTAACTCAGTTACTAACTCAGTTACTTACACCAAAAAGTAATGCGTTACTGTGAAAAGTAACTATTTAGTTACTTCTTTTTTTCTTCTTTTTTTTTAAAGCTCCCATTAATGCCCTTTTAGACTTCATTTCAGTACTGTTATTGCACTGGAGAATAATACAATCTGTTGATCAACTTGACATGCATTTTTATTTCCCTTTTAACATAATTAATGAAAAACAGTGCAACATAAAAAGGCATTCCTCCTTTCTTTAAACTTGGACCAATGACCATTAATAAAAAAAACAAGTTAAAGTGCAACATAAGAAGGCACATTAAGCCTGACATCTGGAGTGATGCTGCTGTCTTCCACACTTGGAGCCATGGATTGTAGAATCCTTGTTTTCAGTGGCAGGATCATTGACACAGATGGTGAAGTTTTAGTGCTCAGTAGAGATGTAACACTTTTGAGGGGTTTAAGCACCTGGAGGACCTCATCTGCCACTCTCACATCATCATCAGACAGGGTGACATTTGTCTTCAGTGTGTTGTGGGTCAATGCAGTGTATATAGCTGCCTGCTGCTCCAACATACCATAAGTGGAGTTCCACCTCGTTGGGACATCATGTATGAGCTTATGATTAGGCAGCTTTAGCATTTCTTGCTTTGTCTTAAGCACATGAGCAGCTGTTGTGTTTGGGTGGAAGTAGGAAACCTCCTTCCTGATCCTCCCAAGGAGGCACTCCATCCTATTGACTGAGATTCCCTTCTGTGATGCCAAATTCACTACATGTGCAAAGCACCCATCTGTGGTCCCAGTCCTGCCTCATTCACTGTAATTATTTGATTTTTGGCATTATCACGTGTGACTGGGATATCTTTATCTTCCATTCCTCCACTGCTTGTGTCAGTACCTGCGCAAGGTGACTCTCGTAGAGGGGGCGTGTCTTCTCATCTCCCAATCTGCTGTGATGAAGTGAGCGCTTATAGTTCCCCTGGACATCCAGCCGTCTGTCATGAGCGCAACAGATGATGCTCGGGATAGTTCATTCACAACTTTTTTCTTCTCCTGCTCATAAAGATCTGGCACAATCTTATCGCTGAAGTGGGTGCGCGACGGGATGTCGTAACGTGGCTCAAGCACGTTCAGCATGTGTTTAAAACCCTCGTTTTGCACAACCGAGTCTGCACCTATAAACACACCGATTCAATGGCGCGGGGCGTTCAAGCTCCTCCGTTACTGCGCTCGCTATGACCACGCTGTGTGTGGACTGAACGTGACAACAACTTTTTTTTTTTGTTTCCTATATCAAACCGCGTATCACGTGTGTGCCTCCCCTCCCCTCCCCACACACACACACCCAGAGCGTGCCTCTTTTCTTCTCTCCGGCTTGTGACAGAGGAAGATTCAGAAGAACGACACCGCAGCGCTTCTGTTTCTAGCCGATACTACATCAAAAGTAACGTAAAATAACGCAGTAACGCATCATGTAGTAACGGTAACTGAGTTACTGAATATAAAAAATAACGCGTTAGATTACTAGTTACCGCCGAAATTAACGGCGTTACAGTAACGCGTTAGTCCCAACACTGGTCCCTACACACCGGAGCTCTTGTAAAAAGAGCTCAGCAGCGCATGCACTTTTTGCGTCGGATGAAAAGAGCACAGCTCCCTCCCTCCATTCTCACCACATTCTACAGAGGCACTATAGAGAGCCTACTGACCAACAGCATCTCTGTCTGGACTGGAGCCTGCAGTGCCTCAGACTGGAAGTCTCTCCAGAGAGTGGTGAGGACGGCGGAAAAGATCATCAGGACCCCTCTTCCTCCTATCCAGAAGATCGCAAAAAGCCGCTGCCTGACCAGGGCTCAGAAAATCTGCAAAGACTCCTCCCACCCCCACCAAGGACTGTTTTCACTGTTGGACTCTAGAAAGAGGTTCCGCAGCCTCCAAAGCAGAACCTCCAGGTTCTGTAACAGCTTCTTCCCTCAGGCCGTAAGACTCTTGAACACATCATAACTAAATTAAATTATCCCCTCAACTCCCCCCAAAATGGATTAACTCGCTGGAATAAAAAAGACAATATAACATACATCCATAAACGTGGACGCATGTGGAAAAGTGCAATATATTTATCTGTACAGTAATCTATTTATTTATTTATATATATTTATTTATTTTATATATATATTTATATATATTTATTTATTTATATATGCACCTTATTGCTTTTTTATCCTGCACTACCATCAGCTTGTGTAACAAAATTTCGTTCTTATCTGTGCTGTAAAGTTTAAATTTGAATGACAATCAAAAGGAAGTCTAAGTCTAAGTCTAAGTCTAAGTCTAAGTCTAAGTCTAGAATGGGAATTTTTAAACATTCCTGTAATCTTTTACCATTTAAATTTTATTTTTGGTGACCCTGATATGATTCAAACTCTGGTAGATTAGGCAATATTGCAGGTGTATCAATACTTTTGCCCATGTGAGAAATAAATGACAAAAATGCAATTTTTGGGAGGGATGACGTCATGTTCCTCATTTTATGTAAATCCTACTAGCAACACTAGATGTCAGTATAACTTCCCCAACCCCGGATGCTGCACTTCCTCTTTTTGACCATCAGATAGCGCCCGTGTAGAACTGCGGCATTGCTCGTTTATGTATTTTACTCGTAGGGGGGTGAAAGCGAAATTGATGCAAATACAAACACGCACCAG